>NC_057801.1:507728-703047 GCF_018294505.1 Triticum aestivum
CGGGAAGTCTTAGCGCACATGCCCCTGAGGACTAGCGCCACAGAGCCGGCCTAATCCTATCAATGACAGCCGTGAGCTCTTCGGGCACGTGCCCCTGAGGACCAGCACCACGGAGCCGGCCTAACCCTATCAATGATAGTTGGGAAGTCTTCGCGCACGTGTCCCTGAGGACCGGCACCATGGAGCCGGTCTAAGCCTATCAATGACATCCGAGAAGTCTTTGCGCACATGCCCCTGAGGACCGGCGCCACGGAGCCGGGCTAACTCTATCAATGACTGTTGGGAAGTCTTCGCGCACATGCCCCTGAGGACCGGCGCCCTGGGGCTGGCCTAACCCTATCAATGACAGCTGGGCCCCGGAGCCGCAGTCGTTGCCTTTGAATCCTTGAGTCCATTTGGTGAACCTGACACCAAATATCGCTATTGCGAATGCACGAGAAGAAACCCTAACATCGCCACCCTGAGGAGCTGGTAGGAATCTACGCCGAAGCACCGTCTAATCCGTCCCAGCGAACAAACTTAAGGAGAATCGGAGCCCGAAAGACTGACTCGAAGAAGAAGCGTCCCCATCCGTCCAAGCGCCGGCTCTGCGAGGATTAAAACCTTACTTACCTACTAGCCGGATCCGAGCCACCGGAAATCCCCTCCCCGCCACCGGCCGCTCAACAGGCGAATCCATAGGCTCACCGGTGGTGATCGAGGGGAGGAAGGCTTTCCCTAGTCGCCTTGCGAGAGGAGAAAAAAAGCTTTTAAAGTTTATCCAACAGTATAGTTGGTTGCGAAGTCTTAATGATGCAAAAACAACCATTAATAAACATAGTAAATGAAGTTAACAACTAAGATGATTCATACTACTTGTTATCATTTATAAGGTCAACTAGCTGGAAAAGTTCATACCTGTACATGGAAAAAGTTTACTGCTGTCTTGCTGCTTGCTAGATCCAGCGGAGTTTGATCCTTGTTGTTTCTCACATTTAATAATACTTTTGGATTCCGCAGGAGATGACAGAAGATCTCTAGATCCTCAACCTCCACAGCTAGGTGTAGTGCTGTGTTGCCATCATTGTCCCGAGCGTTCAGTATCGGTGCAAAAACAGGTTCTTGACAAGCATATTTTACTATACGGTGGACCTTGTTCTGGACAGCAATGTGAAGAAAGGATCTCCCTTGCATATCAGGAAGAAGAGCGATGCAACCACCGCATCTTTCGACGAGAATGGTTTAGATTCCAACTTACCCGCATGTCTTTGTCTCCGACAACGTCCCTCGCAAGCTGGACGCATAAGCTCTTGGGTTTTTCCTGACACGACGCACGGCAGGAGGGAGCCGGTGAGTCGGGGATGGAGCGGAGGCGCCCACCGATCTGGATGGAGCCAAGGGTGAAGATGGATCACTTGGGATGGTTCCATGAGGAAGCCGAGCCACACCATCTTCATCGTTGACGTGCTCCCGGTGGCCCGTTACAGATGACCCCCATCTGTGATGGTTGGTCACGGGCCAGTCAGTGATTATGGCCAGTGCTATTCGGTCTGCAGAAGTGAATACGCAGGCCGCATACTAATTTTTGAAGCAACCTCGGAAAAAAAATATCACGATGAAGCACGTGATAGCGATTCTGTTAGACCCCTTTAGACAAACCATCATATGGATGATTATTACGGCGTTCGGCCCAATTATACGACGTCTCTTCTAGAGTTACTCTAAGGCATTTAGTTCAACAAACTAAGCAAACAACAAACAACATGATATGCACAGTAAGCATCTCAACATTGTGGCCCACCATCGTAACCCTAGTGGTCTTCGCGCGAAGTCAACGTTCTACCTGCGATCTGTCCTCTTTGATCTGGCCATCAGCGAGTTTCAAACTTCTCATTCAAAACAAGGACTGGCATATATGGCGCTCTTTTGGACACCTTGATTAGATTGTGGCCCATTGTGTACACCCGCAACAACCAACTTCACCGGGGTATCACGAAGCTATGTTTTGTTGTCACCTCGGGACATGTCTACACCAAGATTTTCAAGGGATCAACACATGCGGAGAAGGCCATGGCGTGATAAGAGGAACTGCAATTGGCGAAGGCGGGGTCTTGGATGCGATCATAAAGACTTTGCTTCACATGCAGTTGTCCATACTTGGCTTGCAGGATATGTTCCCGTCCAGACTGCACACGAGTTCTTGTGAGTCTGGTGGTACATGACTCGTAGTAGTAAACTCTGCAAGTACACGACAACACTTGTGCATTGTTTTCCTTCTTGAAGGCATTGCTTTCGGAGAACCTTCTTTCTAGTCTGGGTGCTGTCTTTGGTGGTGGTTAGAGTGTTGCTATTGCATCCTGAATGGTAGGGTCTTTGATGGTGGTTAGGGTGCTGTCATCGATCACCATGGCAGGGTCTTTTTTCTCTTTTTTTTCATGTTATTATTTTGTTTGGCTGTGTGCATCCTGAATGTTTTTAGGCGTCTTGTTGGTGCAGGGACTAGGTATAATCGGTATATACCTAATATTAACATATTCCCCTTTTCAAAAAAGTAGGAAAAGTACCCAGAGAAAGGGGATTTTTTTTGCAGGTTCCATTTATCTTTGCTTGCACTGTGGTTTTTAGTTTTATGTTTCTTTTCTGCCCGATACCTCGTGCAAGCTGGCAACTCCAGATCCCATCTCAAACAAGTTTATTTTGTCCTGCAACAGGATGGAGTCGGGTCCGTGCATGCATGTGAACTACCCTCCTCGTATTTTTGGATGCATCCATCATGTTGCCAGTGAGCATCTCTTACATTACAACTCTTATCTTTGGCAGGCACCCATCAGACTAATAAGCATGTTAGGCTAGTCCTAGTTTCATGATGGGCATCTAATTAGCCGTCATAACTTTGGGTACTACTAGCTAGTATGACGACAAGGATGCATCCAATCCAATCATCATAGAGAGAGATCGAGTCGTTTGCGTATTTGTCTGCCACAATTAAGGAAGCAGGTAAGCATGCCAGAGCTAGCCACAATATTCAACGCTTGCTTGATCAATAGCAATTTATTTAATGCAGAGGAAGACAAAAGAGGACAGTGGATGTAGATCAACATCTTGTCTTTCACTTTCAGCCCAGCCGCAAGTACGCTCCCTCTCTCCACATGCATATGCATGGCACCCTCCCCACGTGAACATCTTTCGTGAGGCCTATGTCTTTCTTTTCTTTTACTTTGTCACTAACATTGTCCCTTTTTTTTATAAAGGACATTTTATTGAATTGATATATCGAGGTGATACAACCGCATCAAAGAATGCCCGGCCTCTGCATAGCAAGATGCACATAGCCAACAAGTCTGACAGACCCAGAAAAAACATCATTTTATAGTAAAAAATAAATCAATCCAGCCGAGAGTGCGCCAGTTCTTATCCGGAGATTACACCGCCATTCATGCAGGGAGAAAACCTCTCTGGGCGTATGCTCTAGCAGTGTAGACACCATCATAAAAAGGTCTCTGTCCTCCGGCCTCTACAGGATAGACCAAGTACGGAGGCATCACATACATGCATGAATAACTTGCACAGGAGATGAAACACATTTAGTGTTAAAAACTACATCATTCCTGGTAAGCCACATTGCCTAACATAAGGCAGCTGCGCAAGGATATGTGCAGAAAATTGTTCATCAATACCCCGCAACCAATTGCCGAACATGTTACGTGCACTATGTGGGGGGTATAGATTTGAAGCTACTTGAACTATGACCCAGACTACACAAGCAAACTTACACTAAAAAATAAATGTTTAATGGACTCGTCATCTTGACAAAAGACACATGTCTTGCTACCCTACCAATTACGTCATGCCAGGTTATCTCTGGTCAAGATGACCCCTCTGTTTAGAAATCAGGGGGGAAATCTTCACTGTTACAGGAATTTTGAGCTTCCACAGTTTCTTGTTATCCACCGGAACATCAGAATGAACCATTGCATCGTACAAGGATTTGACCGAAAACCTGCCATTTTGATGCAAATTCCATCGAAAATTATCTGGTTCGCCTGATAGTTGAATGGCCTCCATACGAAGGAGTAATTCATTCCATGCTGCCAAACGAGGTCCTAAAAGGACTCCCCGGAAAGAAATATCGGGGTTTTCTTGTCCCAAAACATGTTTGATCGTGACAAATTTATGTCGAACGATCATGTATAAGCTAGGGTATTGCACCTTAAGTGGGGTGGCCCCAGCCAAGTATCTTCCCAGAACCGGACCCGATAACCGTCCCTAACCGAGAAAGTACCAAATTGGAAACAAAATTCCTTGGCCTTCACGACGCCATCCAAAAATGTGAATCATCGGGTTTCCAATGAACTTGAGAAATGGCTTTGGACCCCACGTACTTGTTAGAATGATTTCCTCCCACACCCTATTCTCAGTGAGTAGTTTGTAAATCCATTTACTCAAAAGAGCGATGTTTTTAATCTCAAGATATTGAATCCCAATGCCCCCTTGACTTTTAGGTCGGCATAATACGCTCCACCTAGCCAGTCGATATTTTTTGGATTCATTACTACACTGCCAAAAAAATTTGGACCTAAAGTAATCGAGCCGCCGAAGAACCCATTTTGGCAAGTGAAAGAATGACAACATGTATAGAACCATATTGCCGAGTACGAAATTGATCAAAATCAATCGTGTTGGGAAACGTTGCATGGAAAATAAAAATTTTCTACACACACGCAATGATCTATCCATGGAGATTCATAGCAACAAGGGGGAGAGTGTGTCTACGTACCCTTGTAGATCGTAAGTGGAAGCATTTGACAACGCGGTTGATGTAGTCAAACATCTTCTAGCTCCGACCGATCAAGTACCGAATGTACGACACCTCCGATTTCTGCACACATTCAGCTCGGTGACGTCCCTCGCCTTCTTGATCCTGCAAGTTGTCTAGGTAGTAGATGAGTTTCCTCAGCACGACAGCATGGTGACGGTGATGGTGAAGTGATCCGCGCAGGGCTTCGCCTAATCACTACGAAGATATGACCCTGGGAGTAAACGGTGGAGGAGGGATGCCACACACAGCTAGGCAATTGTCTGGGCTGTGCTAGGGGCGCCCCCCACACATATATAGGTGGAGGGAGGGAGGAGCAGCCAAGGGGTGCGCACCAAGTAGGCCGAATCCTACTTGGGGTATTCCCCAATTCGGCCTCCCCCCTTCCATAATTGCCGGAAGGAGAAAGGGGAGAGGGGAGAAGAGAAGGAAGGGGGAACCACTCCTGAGGCTTCGCGTCGCGCGCTATCCGCGTTCCGCGTCATGGGGGAGCCGCAGAGCAGTTCCCCGCGTCATGCATTGTGCCGTTTGCGGGAGCGTGGGCAGGTCATGTCCTCGAAAGCCCCTCACCCAATCCCCTCCCTCCCTTCTCGATCTCTCTCCCTCGTCAGCCGCCACAACAGGAAGCCACAAAACAAGAAGGCCTGCGCATGCGGTGGGAAAGCAGCGGGGGTTGGTGCAGCAACAAATGAGGGAGGAGTCGGCGATGGAGGGAGGCTCGCCAGCCGGAGCAAGGAGGCGGGATATAGGCCATGGAGGGAGGCTCACTCGCCGGAGCAGCAGGAGTAACTGCAGCCGCTGGTCGGTCCGACGCACCACCTCAGCCCCGCCTCCTCTGCCGCGGCCCGCACGGTCGAGAAGGGCAGCTGCGCGCATAGCTGGCGGTGAGTTCAGCCGCCGCCGCCTCCTATCTTATTCAAATCCAGTGAGCCCTATCGTGAGTGCATCAGGGGTTGTCGTGCCCTCAGCTACGGTGAAGCACCAGGTCCAGGTGAGCTCCTCCTTCAACTTACATGTGTGATTCCTACTTTTTGTATGAATGCACACATGTGAAGCTTTTTTTTATTCTTCATCTATATTTCTAATAAATTTCATTCCGAAGTGTGTAGATTGTTATTCCCTACGAGAGAGGATGGGTGAGCTTCTTCACCCTACTTGTCAAGGAAATCTTCATGTCTAGCTAGTAGGTTCCTACAGAGGGGATTTTTTTGGGTTTCTTTCAGTTAACCAGATGCTCAGATGTAGCTAGGCTTCCATTTAGAAATTTTGTTTTCTTTTTAAGTTTGTTGGGTACCTCAACTAAGTTTTTATAAAGTGGATATTTGTTTGTTCCTTCTGAGGAGATGCTCTCGGATCTAGCTATGTTCCTAAAAGTTCTTTTGTTTGCTTTCTTGGTTTGTTTGGTACCTCGATCTTTTAAGAAAGCGACTAAAATTACCAACTTGATCTTAAAGATTGTATTATGGGTTTGCCATCTTGACTATCACTTATGCATCATGCAATTAAACAAAACTCTTGCAACTGTAGTTTTACTGCTAACTAAAGTGATTCAGTTGACTGTGAGAACAGAGTAGAGCAGCTAGAGGGGAATTCACTCCTCAACACGACGACCTGCGCGAGTGTGAGCTTCGCCTCCAACCTGTTGATGACGTTCTTGTAGTTGTAGACCCAACGCCGCCTCGGCCTTCTCCTTGCTTGGAAAAGAACTAGTCCTAGACTTCACCCAGCCTTCTTGTAGCTATAGACCATCATGTCACATAATTACTTGCAGCACAACTCTATTCTTCTATTGGGATTGTAAAGCGGAAATAGTAGTACTCTACAACTTCTCTCTGAGTGTCGTTTGATTATTTAATTTTTCAAGTAGTATGCAAATTTCAGTACCAAAATTCAGTATTGCGATCATCCACGTTAACATTGGTGTACTAATTTCAGTACTGATAAACAACATGATGATCACCCCACCGAGTCCTATATCACCAACTTTAGTACCATGTAAGACACTATCTACAACAACTGAGATGTCATTGCATCCTGATGTTATTGTCAATTCAGTTCTCAGCTTTGAAATCAGAAGTTTGAGAACCTCATAACCCTAAGAGGTGATCTTTATCAAAACAAACAACCTACAAAGGTAAACCAAGTGTTGCATTATATACTTAGAGATATATTTTGTTTCCTATTTATGGTCCCCAAAGATATGATGTCGTATTTTGAAACAACATTGCATAAAGGAGTTGGTGCTCGTCAACTCTAGCATGGAAGAACATGAGTATGAATGGCACGGTGCAGTAGAACATGTTTTTGGTGCATCTGTATAATGTTACTGGGTGAAGCAGTGTTGAGCACTCAGACAACTATTGAGGCATTTTTTGTATCCTTTTGGTGATATTGATTTAGGTTTTGGTCTCTTTCATATTGTCTTTTTTTCCACTCGCATTGTTAATTATATGTAAATCAGGCTGTTTAATTTCCATTGTATGTTGGTACCATGCAAGACACTATCTACAACTGCGAGATGTGATTGCATCCTGATGTTATTTTCACTTCAGTTCTCTGCTTTGAAATCAGAAGTTTGAGAACGTCATACCCATAAAAGGTCATCTTTATCAAAGCAAACAAACTACTAAGGTTACAAATTGACCAAGTGTTGCATTATACTCATAGATATATTGTGTTTCCTCTTTTATGGTCCCCAAAGATATGATGTCATATTTTGAAACACCATTGCATAAACTAGTTGGTGGTCATCAACTCTAGCATGGAAGAACATGTGTATAAATGGCCAGGTGCAGTAGAACATGTTTTTGGAATATCAGTGTAATGTTGCTGGGTGAAGTAGTGTAAAGCGCTCTGAGACCTATTGAGGCATTTTTTTGTATCATTTTTGGTGATACTGATTTAGGTTTTGGTCTGTTTCATATTGTCTTGTTTTTCAATCTGACAATGTTAATTATATGTAAATCAGGTTGTTTAATTTCCATCATATGTTGGTACCATGTAAGACACTATCCACAACTGCTGAGATGTGATTGCACCCTGATGTTACTGTCACATCAGTTCTCTGCTTTCAAATCAGGAGTTTGAGAACTTCATAACCCTAAGAGGTGATCTTTATCAAAGCAAAAAAAGTACAAAGGTTACAAATTGACTAAGTGTTGCATTATACTCATAAATATATTTTGTTTCCTATTAATGATCCCCAAAGAGATGATGCCGTATTTTGAAACACCATTGCATAAAGGAGTTGGTGGTTGTCAACTCTAGCATGGAAGAACATGAGTCTGAATGGCACGGTGCAGTAGAACATGGTTTTGGAATATCGGTATAATGTTACTAGGTGAAGTAGTGTAAAGCACTCAGATAATTATTGAGGCATTTTTTGTATCGTTTTTGGTGATATTGATTTAGGTTTTGGTCTGTTTCATGTTGTCTTGTTTTCGACTCTCACAACGTTAATTATATGTAAATCAGGCAGTTTAGTTTCCATTCTATGTTGCTAGAAGTTTAGATTTCTCAATTATTATTTGTTATTTGGTCAATGTGGGCCTAATGTTAACTGGGTAGGCTTCTCATGTGACCCCATGTTTTTACTGAAATTTCTGCGAGCATTATTCTGCCATATGATGTAAATGAGGATACTGCGAACAATCATCTTGCATTAATGGTCTGTGCCTGTAATTTTGTGCAAATTCCTATTCATTCTATTGACAAAATTGACGAGCGCGGCAATGCGAGTCATCAACATATTTCACCCTCGGCACCATAGCGGCAGAGCCACCGTCCTCGCCATGAGAAGTGATGAAAACGTAGTGGCCGATGGGAACAACACCGAAGAAGTGTTTGTCCCCGGTGTTGCAGGATGGGAGTTCTTGATTGGACCCCCTTCTTGCATCTTTAGTGCGGCAAAGCCGGGCCACATTTAGCGCCTCCCTGAACTACATGGGTACTCCGTGATGTATGTTTTTTCTGTAGTGTTTGTTAGTTAGGATAAAACTAAGAGTATGCCTGTGTGAGTTTTGCTTCGTAGGTCGGCTATTACTATAAATCCATTTAATGCGTCCTTGACAGGTTATAGTTTTATGAATATACATGATGGGTAAATACCTCTATCGATTTTTCAGGAAATCTGTCTAAAAATCCCTGAGTTTTGTGAGAAAATTATTATCCGTGTGAGTATCATCGTCGAGGTTGGTTTTCTCATGCTTAACTCTACTCACACGGACAGATTATCTAACCATCTCACAATCCCAAATAAACTGAAATGGACAATTATTGGTCATCATCGAAATACTCCTAGAGACATTTAGTACCCGATAAGGAGGAGGACAAGAAACGTGAAGGGAGGCTGTCAGCCGTCCGCTTTTACCAGCCTTGAATCCCCCAAATCCAAATTAACCCATGCCCCAGAGATAGAATAGAGAAAACAAAACAACGTAAGTGAAACTAGGTCTTGTTCTAACAACAAACTATAGTAATGAGGCGATATATAACACGTACGTGCATGTATGTACAGCAGTGGCAACAAGGAGAGATATATGTTTCAGCCCAACAGCAAGCGGCGTCGCTGTGACATGGGTGAGGATTTTCTTGTCGACCTCTCGCCCATTTCTATGTAAGGCTTCTTGGAGGGGTAGAAATCCTTGATGCTAAGCTGCATCCAGCTGGGTCTGGGTCCTGCGCCTTTTGGTGTCTTGGACATGTTGTTTGCTCTTGATTTCTCTTCGTTCGGCACCAGTAACTGATTCCTGTTTGCTCCTGATTTCACTCGTCCTTTGAGCCACTGCATCCACAATTCAATCGATTTGTTTGTTAACCACGCGTGCACAGTGAAGAAAAATATAAATAGGTTGCTCAATAAATTAATGTACCAAGTGTCATTATAGCACATTCGAATCATCATGTTTTTACTAGCTATTCGGTAGCTAGTAAGACGGAACAAAAAAGATGACTGGGTAGAAAGGAAGTGCAGACCTTATGCCGTCGTGCTTCATTAGGAAATGCCTCATCCACAAGCTGGACATCTTCATCAGTGTGTAAAAACATGCGATGGTCAGCATGGCTCTTCCATTGGACCAAGTAATGAGGGTGGCCATGTATTATCTTGATCCGTTTAATTGAATGGAATTCATACTGGTCATCATCAAGAAGCAGCAGTGATTTGGAATTGGTGGATGGAGACGATGAAGCAGCCATCTCGCGTAAATAAATGGTTGATAGCATCGGCAGCATGTGGTGTCGGATATCTGATCTCCCCCACTTTCCATACGATAACATGTTCACCAAAGCCTCAACATTAGGCTGCTCATTCCATTTCCACACAAGTGATGATGGAACATCCCATTCTGCATGCATGCGGTTGTCACTCCATTTTTTTAGCACAAGCAAATAGCTACTGGTGATCAGCTAATACAAGCAAAGGGGAGTGCTAATATATACCTATATCCAAATTGTCATTTGGAGTTGTGCTGAATAGGTATCTCAGATTTGCTCCTTTCTGGTCCAGATTTCCACTTGCCGACATTCTCCCTTTCATATAAATCTTGTAAATTAAGAGAGAAAAGTCATAAGTATTGTAACACAATGTGAAATAATGGTCCATAATGCAATAAATATGTATATAAAAACATGATTCAAAATGGACGTATCACTTATCACCATTGTTTTATTTTGATTCGGCGGTATTGTGAGATGAAGAGGCTCGGACAAACCTTACATGTCTACGTACATGAGACTGGTTCCACCGAGTAACATGCAACTTGTTTTGCATGAGGCGGGTGTTTGTTTGTTCCACTTTAGTTGAATCTGATTTGACTACGGCGGTCCTTGCAGAAGGTTAAATAGCAACTTGGTAATCACCATTGTAGTTTTTGCGTAGGTAAGAACGCTTCTCGCTAGTTGCTCGTAGGAGCCACGTAAAACTTGTAACAACAAAGTAGAGGGAGTCTAACTTGTTTTTGCAGGCCATGTTGTGATGTGATATGGTCAAGACGTGATATGATATATGTTGATGTATGAGATGATCATGTTTCGTAATAAGTTCACGACTTGCATGCCGATGAGTATGACAACCGGCAGGAGCCTTAGGGTTGTCTTTAATTTATTGTATGACCTGCGTGTCAATCACTAAAGCGCCATGTAATTGCTTTATTTTATCGCTATGCATTAGCAATGGTTGGCGAGACGACCCCGACGCAGGAGATCAAGGTGTCGTGCCGGTGACAACGGAGATCATGCTGTTGCTTTGGAGGTGGAGATCAAAAGCACAAGATGATGAAGGCCATATCATGTCACATATTTTGATTGCATGTCATGTTTATTCTTTATGCATCTTATTTTTCTTAGAACGACGGTAGCATTATAAGATGGTCCCTTAACTTAATTTCAAGATAAAAGTGTTCTCCCTGAGTATGCGCCGTTGCTAAAGTTCGCCGTTTCGAAGCACCTCGTGATGATCGGGTGTGATAAACTCTACGTTCACATACAATGAGTGTAAGCCAGTTTTACACATGCGGAATACTTGTGTTAAACTTGACGAGCCTAGCATGTATTGACATGGTCTCAGAACACTTGAGACCGAAAGGTCAAACATGAGTCATATAGTAGATATGATCAACATGAAGATGTTCACCATTGAAGACTACCCCATCTCACGTGATGATCCGACATGGGTTAGTTGATTTGGATCATGTATCACTTAGACAACTTGAGGGATGTTGATTTATGTGTTAGTTCTTTAGTAATTCAACATCATGTCATTCCTTCCCCACAACTCTAGTTTAGGCACACCAAAATCTTCCCTTTTTAGGAATAGTATCATATCCCAAAGGGATAAGATCAGGATCCCTAAAAAGGGGATAATGATTGGTGGGGAAGGAAAGGAGGGATTTCCTTCCTCCCCCTTTGACCAACACCCCTAGGGCCTTGGAGGGCAAGCCACCAGCCCCTCCATGCCTTGATAAAGATGTGGAGGCGTTGGAGGCAGCCCCTGATGTCGCTTGAAGCTACGTTGGTATTTCCCCAAAAAGGAAGGGATAATGCAGCACAGCGGCGGTAGGTATTTCCCTTAGATATGAAATCAAGGTTATTGAACCAGTAGGAGAACCAAGCAACACAACGTAAACAGCCCCTGCACACAAATAAGAACACCTCGCAACCCGACGTGTTAAAGGGGTTATCAATCCCTTTCGGGGTATGGCGCCAGAAATTGTGTGTTGACAGGAGATAGTTGTAATATATTTAATAAATAGATCACAAATAAAATAAAGTGCAGCAAAGTATTTTTGTATATTTGATTTAATAGATCTGAATAAAAAGAGCAAATAAAATAGATCGCAAAGGCAAATATATGAGAAAGAAAACCCGGGGCCATAGGTTTTACTAGTGGCTTCTCTCGAGAAAAATAGCAAACGGTGGGTAAACAAATTACTGTTGGACAATTGATAGAACTTCAAATAATCATGACGATATTTAGGCAATAATCATTATATAGGCATCACGTCCAAGATTAGTAGACCGACTCCTGCCTGCATTTACTACTATTATTTCACACATCGACCGCTATCCAGCATGCATCTAGTGTATTAAGTTCATGAAAAAATGGAGTAATGCAATAAGAACGATGACATAATGTAGACAAGATCTATCTATGTAGAGATAGACCCCATCATTTTATCCTTAGTAGCAACGATACATACGTGTCGGTTCCCTTTCTGTCACTGGGATCAAGCACCGTAAGATCAAACCCACTACAAAGCACCTCCTCCCATTGCAATATAAGTAGATCAAGTTGGCCGAACAAAACCCAAATATCAGAGAAGAAATACGAGGCTATAAGCAATCATGCATATAAGAGATCAAAGAAACTCAAATAACTTTCATGGATATAAAAATATATAACTGATCATAAACTCGAAGTTCATCAGATCCCAACAAACACACCGCAAAAAAGAGTTACATCATATGGATCTCCAAGAGACCATTGTATTGAGAATTTAGCGAGAGAGAGGAAGCCATCTAGCTACTAATACGGACCCGAAGGTCTACAAAGAACTACTCACACATCATCGAAGAAGCACCAATGGAGGTGGTGAACCCCATCCGAGATGGTGTTTAGATTGGATCTGGTGGTTCAGGACTCTGTGGCGGTGAAAAATCAATGACCTGGTCAAATCGTAAACCAAAGCCAAAATTGAATGCCTCAAATGAATGAAAGATCTTCAAAATTAAGGAACACATGGAATTAAAAGAATTGAATGAGATAGCTCCTTATAAATTGTTTACCCGATTAAAATCGAGTGACCCAGTTCTAAATTAAAGGCCTCAATTGTGAGGCATTAAAAATTAGAAAACAGAATGTATAGTATGAAAGAATTGAGTGAGAGAGCCTTAAGAAAGTGTTGAACCGGTCAAAATCGGGTGACCCAATGGCAGTTGGAGATCTTAATTGAATGTGGGCTCTTTAGAACTAGGAGTGTATAGAGGATAGTGTATTTACATAAGTTAAATTTGTACATTGTGTAATCCCTCACATATGGGTAAATAAGTACCTATATGGTTAAATTTGTACATTGGTGCTTCAAAAACGAGTATATTTGGACCAGTCCCTCACATATGATTAAATTTCTATACAATTCTCCATAGATATTTTTTCCTAATCATATAGTACAACCACTATTTCAATATTTTTTAAACCATATGCATGGTTTAGAGATGTCAACCATATGTATCTATAAACTATATAATTTACACAAGTATCAAAACAAAATAAAAGTTTTTGTTTCAAAGAAGAAGAATTCAGTGCAACGTGTGAGTTTTTTTTCAATGATATATATTACAAATATATAATAAATAAGTAACAAAACTAATATTTAAATTTGTTTTGTTATTAAGTATGCCAAACAAGTGTGTTAAAAAATATGTCAAAAAAGTAATGAAAAAGTATACTCCTAAACACAATAGTATAGTAAGTATAAAAAATTTGTATAAAAATATATATATTAAGAAAAGCGGGACAATAGGCGAACTGGAACATGGTGTAATTGATGAAATGAGTTGTCTTAGACGTGGTCGTGCGACGAGAGAAGGAGCAGGCGGTCGTGCGATGAAAATCATGTCCGCACTATCAAAGTCTAAGATGGACAACATGTCCGCTTTGCACTCAGCAAGAACCTAGTTTTCCACGAGCAGCGCAAGCATATCGAGGTCCAGTATCAATTCGTCCGCGAATGCATGGAGAACAGGAGTATGTCTCACGTAGAAACTAAGAAGTGTAGGACTAATGAGCGTGGTGCACCACTGTGTTTTTATGCACTATTTGTTGTGAAACAAACATATCATCGATTTATCGCTATTACATTTTGTGAAATTATCACACCGTGCATGAGTTCATTGTTTAAGAAATTAATTAATTCATTCATTTTGTAGAAGTGTTACTAACCTGTCCTTTTCATTGTATTCTCTTTTTCAACATGTTATAGCAGAAGTTCTTAATTCTTACTCATGTTGGACAAGAGCTAGATATTGAAGTAGTTACTTGAAGTGGAGACCAGATTCGGTGCATCTCAAAATCCGATTCATTCATATACTTTTGGTTTTTAGATTTCGAGAAGGGCGGGATCAATAGAGTTTTTGTAACAGTCAAATGATGTAGCAAGGGATAGTGCCAATCAAAAGGTTATACATCATAAAAATGATAGTACCTATAGTTGGTCACATGAAGGAAAATAATATACCCTTTTGCAGATAGTGGAGTGGGAGCACAAACCTGCACAGTAGCAGAAATCAGACTCTGAGGTTGCAGTTCTTAACCAAAGAGTACAATACTCAACTATTTTTTACCTGTATAATAATCACATGGGAATCAACGAGAGACTTGGTTTTTTTTTTGCAGATAGTGGAGTTCGAGCACAAACTTGCACAACAGCATCAATCAGACTCAGAGGTTGCAGATCTTAAGCAAAGGGTACATTATAACCAACTAATTTTCTACCAATATAATAATTATAAATGGGCATCAACAAGAGACTTGGATTTCATTATTGTCTTGTTTCAGATTGAGGAGCTCTAGTTTGAGAATAAGGATCTGCAGCCTATAATTCTGTGCAATTTCCTATCATTCAATTGACAAAATTGACGAGCGCGGCAACGCGAGCCATCAACATATTTCACCCTAGGCACCGTAGCAGCAGAGCCTCCTTCCTCGCCATGAGAAGTGATGAAAATGTAGTGGCCGATGGGAACAAGGCCGAAGAAGTGTTTATCCCCTGTGCTGCAGGACGGGACTTCTTGATTTGACCCCCTTCTTGCATCTTTAGTGCGGCGAGGCCGGGCCACATGCTGCCCATCGCCTCATTTAGCGCCTTCCTGAACTACATGGGTACTTCGTTATGTGTATTTTTTCTGTAGTGTTTGTTAGTCAGGATAAAACTAAGAGTAAGCCTTTGTGAGTTTAGGTTTGCTTCGTAGGACGGCTATTAGTATAAATCCAAGTTATGAGTCCTATGTCCTTGACAGGTTATAGTTTTATGAATATACATGATGGGTAAATACCGTATTGAGTTTTGGGGAAGCTGTCTAAATATCCCCGAGTTTTGTGAGAAAATTGTTATACGCGTGAGTACTATGGTCGAGGTTGGTTTTCTCATGCTGAACTCAACTCACACGGACAGATTACCTAACCATCTCACAATCCCAAATAAACTGAAATGGACAATTATCCATCATAATCGAAATACTCCTAGTACCCAATGAGGAAAAGAAACACGAAGGGAGGCAGTCAGCCGTCCGCTTTTACCAGCCCGGGATCCCCCAAATCCAAATTAACCCAAGTCCCCAGAGATCGATTAGAGAAAACAAAACAATGTAAGTGAAACTAGGTCTTGCTCTAAGAACAAACTATAGTAATGAGGCCCGCCATATATAACACGTACGTGTATGTATGTACAGCAGTGGCAACAAGGAGAGATCTATGTTTCAGCCCAACAGCAAGCGGCGTCGCTGAGACACGGGTGAGGATTTTCTTGTCGACGTCTCGCCCATTTCTACGTGAGGCTTCTTGGAGCGGTAGAAATCCTTGATGCTAAGCTGCATCCAGCTGGGTCTGGGTCCTGCGCCTTTCGGTGTCTTGGACATGTTGTTTGCTCTTGATTTCTCTGCATTCGGCACCAGCAACTGATTCCTGTTTGCTCCTGATTTCACTCGTCCTTTGAGCCACTGCATCCACAATTCAATCGGTTTGTTTGTTAACCATGCGTGCACAGTGAACAAAATAATAAATATGTTGCTCAATAAACTAATGTAGCAAGTGTGATTATAGCATAATAATAATAATTTCCAGGAGGCATCATCATGTTTTTACTAGCTATATATTCGCTAGCTAGTAAGAGGAACAGAAAAGATGACAGGGTAGAATTAAAGGAAGTGCAGACCTTATGCCATCGTGCTTCATTAGGAAATGCCTCATCCACAAGCTGGACATCTTCATCGGTGTGTAAAAACATGCGATCGTCGGCATGGCTCCTCCATTGGACCAAGTAATGAGGGTTGCCATGTATTATCTTGATCCGTTTAACTGAATGGAATTCGTAATGGTCATCATCAAGAAGCAGTGATTTGGAATTGGATGGAGACGATGAAGCCGCCATCTCGCGTAAGTAAATGGTTGATAGCATGGGCAGCATGTGGCGTCGGATATCTGCTCTCCCCCACTTCCCATACGATAACATGTCGACCAAAGCCTCAACATTAGGCTGCTCATTCCATTTCCACACAAGCGATGATGAAACATCCCATTCTGCATGCATGCGGTCGTCACTCGATTTTTTTAGCACAAGCAAGTAGGTACTGGTGAACAAGTCTGAATTAGATATACAAGCAAAGGGGAGTGCGAATACCTGTATCCAAATTGTCATCACATAGATATAGTTTAATTATCTCCTCATTTGGGAAATTTGGGTGAGCAGCTAATCTTTTGCAGACATTGATTTTCCAATTCAGATCACGCGCCTAGCATATATTTAAGAATAGATTAATTCTTGTGTTCGTACATAATCTTGATTTTTAATTGCATGCATGTATATATGTAATTCAAGTAGTAGTACCTTGTCAAGGCTACGACATTGAGATGCGAAAACTGCAGGTGGATATATTCCTTTACCGGTTGTACGTAATCTGGAGTAAGCAAAAAATAAGATAATGAGAAACACAAGAAATTAGAAGTAGGTACTTAATTAGAAATGAAGATGACTTAGTTTTCATGAGTATCAATCAAACATACGTACTAAAATTTAACTTGGTTTTTAATAAGCTGCAGGTGGATATATTCCTTAGTTGTGAGCATCAATCAAACATACGCACTAAAAATGAAGATGACTTTTTGTTTTTGTTTTACCGTGCGCTGACTTGAGTTGAGACATGAGACTTGAGACTTGAGAGTAGTAGGTACTTAATTGGACATTTAATTACCCAAACTTTGGTCCCAAATTAATCAATTGTCATGGAGTAATAGTACTCTACTAGCATGCATATATAATAAGAATTGATGATGTTTCAGGCAGCAGTAACACATTAGGAAAAACGATCGACATCTATTCTAAAAAACAAAGAAACAAAAGTAGATGATCCACGAGGTAGAGTACTCACTCATCCAAGATATGTTCCTCATGAAATAACTGCACAAACGCAAGTGCGGTCTCAAGACCCCGGGCACCCCCTTCAAATCATGGTCACTGCCAATAAGAAGCGCCATGGCGATCATTCGTTTCCTACTCAATCCAATGCCATCCTGGATGTCTTGTATGTTGTAGCACTCAAAAGGCTCCTTGGCAGTGGAGCAGAACACTTTGATGACAGTGTTGGCTCCACAGAGGAAGGCATCGCTACAGAGGTAATGCAGGCGTCCACCTTGCCGTCACGATTCAACTGGGCGCACAGTGCTTCCGCCTCGCCCTTTGCCCGGAGCATCGGCATTCCCAGATGCCCAAGCAGTTGCTATTTCATTTCAAATCAAATCAAATCGTGAAACCAAACCAAATCGTAGACTAGATCGAGAAGCACACAAGAAGAACCAGAATCAGGAGAGGAGAGACCAACCACACACTCGTGGACGCATCGCGTGAATGCTTCACTTGTAGAGGTGGCCTTGGCCTTGAGCGGCGACGGCACGCCGTCCAGCACGAACACCGGGAACGCCCCCATCTTGGAGAAGAGGGAGAGCGTGCGGAAGAAGATGTTGCGGAGGGTGGGCGACTTGGTGCTCATGGCGGAGACGATCCACGAGGAGAGGTCCACAGCGACGCGGCGGCCATGAAGGAACCCCATGCCTTGCAGCCGCGCGTACGGCTGCAGGGCCTTCCAGAAACCGCTGCGGACGCCCATGGCAATGGCCAGTTACTCCGCGCGTATAATAAAGAAAGAAGACGAGACCTCAAAGCGTATGTAAGTTACTAGAAGTGAGATGAGATCCACATCCAAGACGACGCACGAATGCAAGGCGATCGATTTGGGGCAAACGGCCGGCCGCCTCTTCGTTTGTTGATTGAGAAGAGAGCAGTTTGCTGTTGCACAAGGAGACGAGAGAAGAGGAGACATATGTTTTGGCGACGTACTACCTCCGTCCTGGTTTATAGGTCACCTTTTTAGTTTGTGCCAAATTTTGACCAAAGATTTAACAAACAAAATGTTAATGCATGTCAAGAAAATTTATCTCATTGGATTCGTATTTGAACATAATTTTCAAAAATATAATGTTTGGTGACATGCGTGAACATTTTGTTAGTTTAATCTATAGTCAAAATTTGACACGAAATACAATGGGAACCAATAAACCCGGACGGAGGTAGTACGGTCTTCTACTCACGGTAGAAACCGCTCAACTCCCTTGCTGGCGGAAAATATATAATAGAGCACGTGCACCTAGGCCTCTCTATCTAGCCATTCTTTTCATGCATAGTGATTCGTGCAAATACTTTTTTCTTTTTTGTTTCTCCCACACAGAATATATCTTGAAGTTCAAACATGTGCAGCGTGGCTTTCTTTCCTGCATAGCGATTCGTGCAAATACATTTCTGTTTTTTGTTTCTCTCACACAGAATATATCTTAAGTTCAAACCTGTGCAGCGTGGCAAAACTTTGTAACTAGAATCTAGGATAAATTTCTCAGACGTCTGTTTCGGCGACGTACGGCCTTCTGCATGCTCACGATGGACAACAAGCACTTGGAGGGCCAACACCAACTCCACCACGTGGACATTGATTTGGGCGCCCCATAATTTTTTTTCTTTTGCGGGAAGAGTTGGGCGGACGGCGTGTAAGCGATAGAGAATGAGTGCACGGCGTGTCCGCCATGGTACCTGATGACGCACTTCGAGGGCCAAAATGTTGTGCGTTTCTTTTTTCAGGAGAAGGTTCGCCGATCTATTAATAATCATCAACAGGAGCCGAAAGTAATAAAAAATAATATAAATCGGTCCTTGGACCACCTAGCGATGACTATAGACACTGCATGAGCCAAAGATGCGGCGTCGTCCTTGCCCCTACATCACCAGGCTCGGCCAGAGCTTGCCGTACTAGAGCTCTTTTATGGTAAACGGATGGAAATTCGTTGTGTTAAGCCCCCCAAAGGACCAACTCATAGCATCCATCATCAACCATGAGAACCGTAGATCGGAACGCCCTGGCCTCGAACCACACCAACAAACACAAACACCGACCTGATCCCAGGAGATCCGCCGGAAAAGCAACTCCACGCGCCCTCCGTCAGTGCTAGGCGCACCACCAGAGCGAGTATAGGGTGGGGAGGACCTTATTCTCACTTGAGGATGCCGTTGCCGCCTCTCCATTTTGAAGAAGACACAGAAAAAAAAGGTAAAACAAGAAGCGGGAACCCTCCCACAAGAGAGACACCAGGGTCCATGCACGTCGACCGACCTTCCGGTGGTACGGCCGCGCCCACACCAGTGGGTAGGAGGCCCAAAAAGGAAGGTGCGGGTGCGGCCATACCAACGGAAGGACAATCAACGAGACCTGCATATTCACATCACAATCTATGCGGGGGAAACAGCAAATGCTATACACTGCTCCCCTTTTGCGCCCCAGCGGGCGTTTTTGTCCTGGCCCAGCTCCGCGACACTGATCTTTTTTTTCAGGTTTGTTTCGGTTTTCGAGTTTGCCTCTTTTCTATTTTCTTTTGTTTTTCTTTTCCTTTTATTTTATGTTCATGATTTTAGAAAAGTTTCTATTTTTTGCGATTTTGTTTTTTTACGTTTGGATTTTCTATTTTTGTTTTTGTTTTTGGGATTGTCATTTAGTTTTTTTGTTCACGTTTCTAAAGAAATGTTCCACTTTCCTTTCTTTTTTTCATTTTTATATTTGTTACCTTTTTATTAAAAAATGCTCACGGTTTAAAGTGCTCACCATTTTAGTTTTTATTTCTTTTTACTTTTAATGTTTATTTTATATTAAGAAAGTGGTTCACATAGTTTAAAAATATTCACGAGGCTTAACTAAATCATTCACATATTCGAAATTCAGGTTAACGAGTTTGAAAAACTATTCTTGAGGTTAAAAAAATATTCACAGGTTCAAATAATTATTTGGTATTTTTTAAAGTTGTTCGTGTTTTTTGAACAATATTTTTATGAAATATATTCAAAGACATATGTCTTACCCAGGTCCGGGCCCTCTCGAAGAGGTAAAACTGTAATAACCCATATTTTTAGGTTATTAATTTAAATTAATATGAATAATTATATTTGTATTATCTGTTTAACATAAATAATTGAGCAAAGAAGATATGTTAGATTATTGTTTCAAGGAATTAAAATAGAACTGTAATTTTTGCATGCATAAAATATTAGATGGAAATAGTTACACACTAAGTCAGAGTATGCATATGTGCAAATAGACTAGCATCCATGCACTGCGTTGCGGTATATGCATGGGGAGTACTACTAACTACTTGGTAGTAAAAGCTAAATAATTACAAGGGAGTTAACGTGGCATTACACTAGATGGAATGAGCTAGGTAGAAATGGTAGTCGGTAGATATTTCTTAGTACTAGAGCCTCAAGTCAACTAGGTATTCATGTATAATCATGAGACATGCAACGTGGCAAGGAGCGTACAAGAAATTGGATGTGGTGGCTTACTCAGCTGACTCAGAAGGTGGACTCTGTGCATGGTCTCCAGGCAGGAGTACATGACCCTTTGGTCGCCCAAGAAGCTGTCGGCCAGTATTCATTCTTACACTGCTCCAAAGGTTAGCTTGAAAGGTCACCTGCGCCTGGAAATTTAGGCGATGTTCACACCTGCACACACCCTATAAATACCTCCTGCTGCTCACTTTGCACCTCATACACCACTGAGAGAAAGAGAGGAACGCATAGAACTAGAGTTTAGAGTTGGGCAGAATGAGGAGGATATATAGTTTGATGTCCGATTTTACATGACGGCGGAGTTGATCGGTCGGGATAATACTAATGGCCAGATTTATTATGTCATGGAGAAGAGAAGTTCTCTGTCAAGAAGGCAAGTAGATACTCTGCTAACTCTTGAATCTTACGTTATTGTTGTCTCCGTTGATCATCTGATTATATTGTTCCACCTTGATCTTTACTGATCCTCCATTGATCCTTGTTTTAATTGAGAGAGGAACATGTTGTCCTCGTATCCATTCGTTGATGGAATTAGTGTGTTTTGAAGGAACTCATGAAAAGGCATGAGCGTATTGTCTTTACGACAAACGTATTATACCAGTCATAGTTCAGTTCAGGTATGAGACTGTCTGAGTTCTCCGCTGGAGGTGACACTAGTTTCGAACAGGGTGTTGGGGATGGATCCTTGGGAACGACCCTTACTAGTAAGTCAAATTGTCGTGCCTCAGGGGACCAAAGGGTTCTGCTCTTCTGAAACCCACATGGTTTTGGCTGAGACTGCCGATGTTGGAGTACCCCTCTTAAGAGTGTAAGAGTGTGAAATTTCACCTCTGTGACTCTCGGGTTGGGAAGCTTGCTGGTCACGTGTGATACCAATATGTTTTCATATACACTCCCGTACAGTTTATTCCATTATTTCCGTTGGATAATATCTTTAATTCAGCCTCCTTGTATTACCTTATTTCTGCCGCTAAATCCATCCATTGTTGCCTTATCATTTCCTTGAAATTGAGGGCCTCTTTGATTCATAGGATTACAAAAACACAGGAATAGGGAAAACGTAATTGGAATGGCATGTCCATTGGATCCCTAGAGGATTTGAGTTTGTTTGATTGTGTCATGGAAAGAACAAAGGAATTCTTCCAAGAGGTTGGAGTGGGTGTTAGAATTCCTGTGAAATGTAGTACAAATGAGTCCTTAGGGAAAAAATCCTACAGTATTCAATCCTACGAATCAAACGACCAATGTAGGAAAACATCCTAAGGATTCTAATCCTTTAAAGATCCTATGAAAATACTTTGAATCAAAGAGACCCTGAATTGGACGGTTGTGATGTTCATAACCCTTTCTCCTTTCGTACGCTTGACAAAGTGCTACTTGCTGGGTATGAATTATCATACTCACCCTTTCTTAATTTCTATTTTTGCAGCCCAAAGCGGCAATGATCTCGAGCATGATGTTGAGTATAGGCGTAGCACGCGCCGGGACGGAATAAATAGAAGTATTTAGGAGTTTATTTTCAGCAAGAACTTTGTATCCCAGAAATAAAGAATACATGCTATATAAGTGTATCATTGTGAAATGTTTTAATTTAGGCCTAGCACGTTTATAAGCTTTGGTTTATAAATGCGTGGCGGCTGTTACGTCCAAGTCATGTATTGGGGCGTGACAAAACCCTAATCCTGCTTCTAATTATATTGTCTGGATGGAGTATGGAGTACAAGATGATCCACCTCGACATCATATATGAGTGAAGCTAACTTGCCCTATGGTCTAAAATCCCTCGGCTTATATAGGCACCAGGGTTACCTATGGTTACGTGTAGGTCGGTTACTGTTGGGAAACATAGTAAAAAAATCTTCCTAAGATCGAACCAGGAACACTATGAAGATGCTTATAGAAGTTTATATTGGATCATTACGAACTCTGAGTAGCAGCGGAAGAACAATCGGCGTAGCTCTTACTTGAAGTCTCATCAACCGTTCACGAACGATCCCTCTAATGGAAGACAGAAAGCACGGCCTGTCCACAGTTTGCAAGCGTACGGTCTTCACGATCGGTACCGCTCCGCTGTCCAGAGCTAATCGATGCCAGAGAATTAGAGGGTGAAGATTAGAACCACACTGGGCTTCTAATTATGAGAACTAGAGAGGATTAATCTAGCTATAATTGAATAAACTAGAGGTAGAACTAGAGGAGCCTATATAGGTTGGAGGAGAAGGGAGGGGTGCCACAAGGTGGGAAAGATTCCTCGGTTAAAATCATGTGACCCAGTTCTAGATTAAAGGCCTCAATTGTGAGTCCTTCAAAATTAGGAAGCACAATGTATACTATAAAAAGAATTGACTGAGAGTGCTCTAAGAAAGTGTTGACCTCGTCAAAATCGGGTGACCCAATTTCAATTGGGGACCTCAATTGAATGTGGGATCTTTAAAACTAGGAGTGTATATAGGATAGTGTATTTATATATATAGTTAAATTTGTACATTGTGTAATCCCCCATATATGGTTAAATAAGTACCTATATGGTTAAATTTGTATATTGGTGCTCCAAAATCGAATGTATTTGGAGCAGTCCCTCACCTATGATTAAATTTCACTCTAGAATTTTCCATAGATATTTTTTCCTAATCATATAGTACAACCAATATTTCAATATTTGTTAAACCATATGGTTTGGAGATATCAACCATATGTATGTATAAACTTTATAATTTACACAAGTATGAAACAAAATAAAGTTTTTGTTTCAAAGTAGAAGAATTCAGTGCAACACGTGAGTTTTATTCAATGATATATATTACAAATATATAATAAATAAGTAATAAAAACTAATTTTTTTGTTTATGGCAAACAAAAAAACAACTGCGTTAAAAAAGTATGTCAAACAAGTAATGAAAAATTGTACTCCTAAACATAGCAGTATAATAAATATAAAAATTTTGTATAAAAAATATATATCAGGAAAAGCGGGGAAATAGGCCAAACTGAAACATGGTGTAAGCGATGAAATGAGTTGTGTTAGAGGCGGTCATGTGAACAGAGAAGGAGTAGGTGGGCAGGTTCAGCAGAGTTTTTGCAATAGTCGAATGAGGTAGCAAGGGATAGTGCCAATAAAAAGGTTATTCAACATAAAAATTATATCACTAATCAGACTCTGAGGTTACTGATCTTAAGCAAAGAGTACAATACTCAACTAATTTTTTACCAGTATAATAATTATCAATGGGCATCAACAAGAGAGTTGAATTTTTTTAACAGTTGGATTTCAGAATAACGAGCCGCCACTCAACTTAAAGGAATCAATGCTTCAGAGGCTCGACCATTTGGAGGAGTAGTTGACATGTCCATATTATTTATTTCAGTTGCTCATCTTTGATAATAAGTTGCACGAGGAGGTGCCGCGGCTTTGCGCGAGTGAGAGGGGACGAGCGTGAAAACACAACACCACCGCATCCTGAGAAGTTCGGACTCGGCCAACAAGCGGGTTCCCCCGGATGCGGTCGAAGAGATTAAGAGCAAAGAGGACCCTGCCGCCGCTGCTGCCACGAAGAACACATCGATGAATAGGGGCCTGCAGGTTAGTGAGCTAAGGCCGTCGAAGAGAGCGGCAAGCGCTGCACACTCAGCTACTGGTTCTAGGGTGAGCAAGCGGCGAGCACCAGGAAGACCAGAGGCTGGGTCTGTTAGATGTTGAGCAGGTTCTACTAAACCAAGCAGAATAGATTTTTTCTGATATATGTTACTCTTAACGATTGAATAGCAAGCTTTTCCTTTGCTTTATAAATGGTTTCTTCAGATACTTATGCAAGCCGTGTTTGATTGGCACATTTTCAGGTCAGACAAGTCCACAAGGCCCGCCCACAGTTTCTGCAGTTGAACAAGAAGAAATGAAAGACCCATGCATGCAGCAAGTGTTGTTAAGTGAAACAGCACAAGTAGACGAGTAAAACAACACCTTATGCTAAATGAAACAGAATAAGTAGACTAGTTAGCACAAGTCAATCTCGCTATAACTACGTTATATAGATAGACAGATCCTCTTTGTTATATTGGTTGAAAAGGAAAAGGTGGCCTCATATCAACTCTAAAACGAAGACTGCACCACCTGGTACGACTCCTTGTGGCCCCTGACCCCCACGCCGCTCGTAACTCAAAACGGGAGTTGCAGAATGAACAGAAACTAGTTAAGGGTGAAGTGACGATGTGTGTTGGAAGTGGTTCCAAGATTGATATGATCATCATCACACACTCCCTATACTTTCGGGATTAGTGTTGAATCTAAATAAATGTTATTTGGTGTTTGCGTTGAGCATGAATATGATTTGATCATGTTTATTGCAATACGGTTATTCATTTAAGTCAGAGAATAATTGTTGTTCTATTTACATGAATAAAACCTTCGATGGTCATACACCCAATGAAAATAGTTTCTTGGATCTCGATCGTAGTGATACACATATTCATAATATTGAAGCCAAAAGATGCAAAGTTAATAATGTTAGGGCAACTTATTTGTGGCACTGCCGTTTTGGTCATATTGGTATAAAGCGCATGAAGAAACTCCATGCCGATGGGCTTCTGGAATCACTTGATTATGAATCACTTGGTGCTTGCTAACCGTGCCTCATGGGCAAGATGACTAAAACTCCGTTTTTCGGAACAATGGAACGAGCTACTGACTTATTGGAAATAATACATACCGATGTATGTGGTCCAATGAGTATTGAGGCTCGTGGCGGGTATCATTATTTTCTTACCTTCACAGATGATTTGAGCAGATATGGTTATATCTACTTAATGAAGAAAAAGTCTGAAACATTTAAAAAGTTCAAAGAATTTTAGAATGAAGTGGAAAATCATCGTAACAATAAAATAAAGTTTCTACGATCTGATCGTGGAGGTGAATATTTGAGTTACGAGTTTGGTCTTCATTTGAAGCAATGTGGAATAGTTTTGTAACTCACGCCACCTAGAACACCACAACATAATGGTGTGTCCGAACGTCATAACCATACTTTATTGGATATGGTGCGATCTATGATGTCTCTTATCGATTTACCACTATCGTTTTGGGATTATGCATTAGAGACACCTGCATTTACGGTAAATAGGGCACCATCTAAATCCGTTGAGACGATGCCATATGAACTGTGGTTTGGCAAGAAACCAAAGTTGTCATTTCTTAAAGTTTGGGGCTGCGATGCTTATGTGAAAAACCTTCAACCGGATAAGCTCGAACCCAAACCGGAGAAATGTGTCTTCATAGGATACCCAAAGGAGACTGTTGGGTACACCTTCTATCACAGATCCGAAAGCAAGATATTCGTTGCTAAGAATGGACCCTTTCTAGAGAAGGAGTTTCTCACGAAAGAAGTGGGTGGGACGAAAGTAGAACTTGATGAGGTAATTGGACCTTCTCCCGAATTGGACAGTAGTTCATCATAGAAATCAGTTCCAGTGATTCCTACACCAATTAGTGAGGAAGCTAATGATAGTGATCATGAAACTTCAGATCAAGATACTACTGAACCTCGTAGGTCAACTAGAGTAATATCCGCACCAGAGTGGTACGTTAATCCTGTTCCGGAGGTCATGCTACTTGACCATGACGAACCTATGTACTATGAGGAAGCGATGATGAGCCCAGATTTCGCGAAATGGCTTGAGGCCATGAAATCAGAGATGGGATCCATGTATGAGAACAAAGTGTGGACTTTGGTTGACTTGCCCGATGATCGGCAAGCCATCGAGAATAAATGGATCTTCCAGAGGAAGACAGACACTGATAGTAGTGTTACTATCTACAAAGATTG
Organism: Triticum aestivum; assembly: GCF_018294505.1. Taxonomy (NCBI): domain Eukaryota; kingdom Viridiplantae; phylum Streptophyta; class Magnoliopsida; order Poales; family Poaceae; genus Triticum; species Triticum aestivum. The sequence goes on from NC_057801.1 coordinate 534,494, forward strand.
AATTGTCGCAAAAATGTTTTCGACAAGTTCAAGATGCTGACTATGATGAGATTTTCTCACTTGTATCCATGATTAAAAGTCTATTCGAATAATGTTGGCAATTGCCGCATTTTATGAAATCTGGCAAAGGGATAACAAAACCGCATTCCTTAATGGATTTATTAAAGAAGAGTTGTATATGATGCAACTAGAAGGTTTTGTCAATCCTAAAGGTGCTAACAAAATGTGCAAGCTCCAACGATCCATCTATGGACTGGTCCAAGCATCTCGGAGTTGGAATATACACTTTGATGAGTTGATCAAAGCATATAGTTTTATACAGACTTGCGGTGAAGAGTGTATTTACAAGAAAGTGAGTGGGAGCACTACAGCCTTTCTGATAAGTATATGTGAGTGACATATTGTTGATCAGAAATGATGTAGAATTTCCTAGAAAGCATAAAGGAGTGTTTGAAAGGAGTTTTTCAAATAATGACCTCGGTGAAGCTGCTTACATATTGAGCATCAAGATCTATAGAGATAGATCAAGACACTTGATAAGTTTTTTCAATGAGTACATACCTTGACAAGATTTTGAAGTAGTTCAAAATGGAACAATCAAAGAAGGAGTTCTTGCCTGTGTTGCAAGATGTGAAGTTGATTAAAGACTCAAAACCCGACCATGGTAGAAAATAGAAAGAGACTGAAAAGTCATTCCCTATGCCTCAGTCATAGGTTCTATAAAGTATGCTATGTTGTGTTCTAGACATATTGTGTACCTCGCCATGAGTTTGGCAAGAGGGTACAATAGTGATCCAGGAGTGGATCACTAGACAGTGGTCAAAAATTTCCTTAGTGGAATAAGGAAATGTTTCTTGGTTATGGAGATGATAAAGAGTTCATCGTAAAGAGTTACGTCAATGCAAGTTTTTACACCAATCCGGATGACTCTAAGTCTCAATCTGGATACATATTGAAAGTGGGAGCAATTAGCTAGAGTAGCTCCGTGCAGAGTATTGTAGACATAGAATATTTGCAAAATACATACGGCTCTGAATGTGATAGACCCGTTGACTAAACTTCTCTCACAAGCAAAACATGATCACACCTAAGTACTCTTTGGATGTTAATCACTAGCGATGTGAACTAGATTATTGACTCTAGTAAACCCTTTGGGTGTTGGTCACATGGCGATGTGAACTATGTGTGTTAATCACATGGTGATGTGATCTGGATTCACTATTAGGAAAAGGCTTATACATAGAAGTTTACCAGAAGCGCGTGTTAAGGACCCCATGCTACTGATAAGTACCACTGGCGTCTGTTATAAAACATGCTACTGGTACAACTTAGCAGTAGCGTGGGTTTACAGAGGGCACGCTACTGGTAAGTTAGCCACACCACACCCCCCGACCAAAAAATAGTAGCAGGGTTGGTACTCTAACTAGCGCTACTATTAAGAAAATAGTAGTAGCGCCTGTCCACCAAGAAGCGCTACTGCTACAGCTTCTATGTGTAATCTTTTACCAATAGTGTGGGTTTTGGACAAGCTCTATAGCTAGTTTAACTCACCAGTAGATATTTTGGCTGGCACACATAGAAGTAGCGCGCTTTGGTGCCCCGCGCTACTGCTATGGTCGCCAGCCAAAATATCTGCCACCTTTTCCCCCTCTTCTTCCCCCCTTTCTTTCTCCCCCTCCCTCTTGCACTTGCTTGTTCTTCAATGCTTCCCCTCTTCTTTTCCCCTCCTACCCCCCCTCCATTAATGCCCTCCCTCCTTTCTCTTCCTTTCTTTTGCCCCTCCTCCCCTTCTCTTCTCTGCCCCTCCACCACCCCCTCCATTAATGCCCTCCCTCCTTCCTCTTCCTTTCTTTTTCCCCTTCTCCCCTTCTCTTCTTTGCCTCTCCACCACCCCCTCCATTAATGCCCTCCATCCTCCCTCTCATAGCTCTCTCTCTCTCCCTAGCTAGTTGGAGCTATATTTATGTAGGTACCTCACTATCTAGAGCTACTAGCTAATTATAAGAAGGTGCTCGATATCCCTCTCAACAAATAGGTGAGAAAGAAAGAGTTGTGCAAGAATGGAAATATGTGTGTCTGCGATTAGGACCGAAACTATGTGCGATATGAATATACCGAATTGTGTGTGGCATGTGAGTGACATGAGTTGCCTATGTTTTGCCGAAATGTCGATTCAATTCTGTTTTGGCGAATTTTGGGCAAACTCAATATGTCCTATGTTTAGGGAAGGTCATGCCGAATTTTTGTATGAATTTGATCCACGCATGCATATATACGTGGTTATAATATTTTCTCCACGCACAGGTGATCATGAAGGTCAATGGAAGGATGGTGGAAAGATACTGGCAATCAGTAGTGGACAACATGTATGAAAAAAGACAGAAGGATGTATTATGTCCATGTCAAAAATGCAAAGGAATAGTCAGGCTCGACCCCTTTGAGGGTGGCACATTCAAGGCGCACCTGCTCATGCATGGTTTCATGCATGGCCATACTCGGTGGACAAGTGATGATGATGATGATGATGATGATGATGATGATGATGATGATGATGATGATGATGATGAGGATGTCGACGGGGCAGGAAATAACGACACGGGGCCACCAGACGAAGAGATGACCGATTATGTGCCCGAAGAGGAAGACGGCCTCGGAAATGTCGATGGCGAAGAGGCAGTTCAAGGCGGAGAAGACTGATACGTCTCCACCGTATCTATAATTTTTGATTGCTCCATGCTACTTTATCTACTGTTTTAGGCAATATTGGGCTTTATTATCCACTTTGATATTATTTTTGGGACTAACCTATTAACCGGAGGCACAAACCAGATTTGCTGTTTTATGCCTATTTCAGTGTTTCGAGGAAAAGGAATATCAGACGGAGTCAAAACGGAACGAAATCAACTGGAGAAGCTAATTTTGGAAGGAAACCAACCAGATGGGCTTGGAGTGCACGTCAGGGGAGTCCCGGGCTGCCCATGAGGGTGGGGCGCGCCCCCCTGGGCGCGCCCCCCTACCTCATGAGCACCCCGGAGGTCCACCGACGTACCCGCTGCACCCATATATACCTACGTACCCTAAAACTTCCAGAACAGAAGATAGATTGGGAGTTCCGCCTCCGCAAGCCTCTGTAGCCACCAAAAACCTTTCGGGAGCCCTTCCCGGCACCCTGTCGGAGGGGGGATCCTTCACCGATGGCCATCTTCATCATCCCGGCGCTATCCATGGCTGAGGGTATGTACCAGTAGCTATGTGTTTGATCTCTCTCTCTCTCTCTCTCTCGTGTTCTCTCTCGTGTTCCCTCTATGGCACGATCTTGATGTATCCCGAGCTTTCCTATTGTAGTTGGATCTTATGATGTTTCTCCCCCTCTACTCTCTTGTGATGAATTGAGTTTCCCCTTTGAAGTTATCTTATCGGATTGAGTCTTTTATGAGAACACTTGATGTATGTCTTGGTGATCAACTTGCGGGTTTTGTGACATTGGGACCTATGCATATGGGTTGGCACACGTTCTTGACTCTCCGATAGAAACTTTGGGGCACTCTTTGAAGTACTTTTATGTTGGTTGGATGAATCTGAGATTGTGTGATGCATATCGTATAATCATGCCCATGGATACTTGAGGTGACAATGGAGTATCTAGGTGACATTAGGGTTTTGGTTGATTTGTGTCTTAAGATGTTATTCTAGTACGAACTCTTTTATAGATTGATCCGAAAGAATAGCTTTGAGGTGGTTTCGTACCCTACCATAATCTCTATGTTTGTTCTCCGCTATTAGTGGCTTTGGAGTGACTCTTTGTTGCATGTTGAGGGCTTGTTATTTGATCTATCTATGTTATTATTGTTTAGAGAACTTGCACTAGTGAAAGTATGAACCCTAGGCCTTGTTTCCAATCATTGCAATACCGTTTACGCTCACTTTTACCACTTGTTACCTTGCTGTTTTTATTATTTCAGATTACAAAACCCTATATCTACTATCCATATTGCACTTGTATCACCATCTCTTCGCCGAACTAGTGCACCTATACAATTTACCATTGTATTGGGTGTGTTGGGGACACAAGAGACTTTTTGTTATTTGGATGCAGGGTTGTTTGAGAGAGACCATCTTCATCCTACGCCTCCTACGGATTGATAAACCTTAGGTCATCCACTTGAGGGAAATTTGCTACTGTCCTACAAACCTGTGGACTTGCAGGCCCAACAACGTCTACAAGAAGAAGGTTGTGTAGTAGACATCAAGCTCTTTTCTGGCGCCGTTGCCGGGGATGTTAGCGCTTGAAGGTATATCTTTAGATCTTGCAATCGAATCTTTTTGTTTCTTGTTTTATCACTACTTTAGTTTATAAAAGAAAAAATACAAAAAAATGGAATTAAGTTTGTCTCAAACGCTTCACCTTTTTAATATCTTTCATGAAAATGATGGGAAGGAAAATTGTGCTCAATTGCTAGAAGAAGAATTACATAGAATGCTTGGCATAAAATATGTGAATGACGAGCATGATTGCAATGTTGTTAGTATGAATTCCTTGAATATCCATGATGCTAATGATATGAAAAGCTACAAGCTTGGGTAAGCTATGTTTGATTAAGATGATATTTTTTGTCCCCCAAGCTATGATGAGCAAATTTACTATGATGAAAGCATGCCTCCTATCTATGATGATTATTGTGATGATACGTATGCCATAAAGAAGAAGTTTGCTTATGAGGAGAGTAGTAAATTTTCTATGCTAGTAGATCATGAAAAGAATGCTTTAGGTGCTGGTTATATTGTTGAATTTATTCATGATGCTACTGAAAATTATTATGAGGGAGGGACATATGCTTGTAGGAATTGCAATAATATCAAGTTTCCTCTCTATGTGCTTAAATTCTTGAAGCTATGATTGTGATACCTTCCTATGCTTGTTGATTATTGTTCCCATAAGTTGTTTTCTCACAAAACCCTATGCATAGGAAGTGGGTTAGACTTAAATGTGCTAGTCATATGCTTCATGATGCTCCCGTTATGTTTCAATTCTTATCTTTTATGTGAGCATCATTGTCATCATCATGCCTAGCTAGAAAGGCATTAAAGATCAACCCAATATTTATCCTTACTGTTTTTGTGTGCCCACATGATTATACTACTGTAGTAATCATATTTTATAGCTTTTGTTTTAATAAAGTGCCAAGTAAGACCTTTAGGATAGCTTACGGTGATAGTTGTGTTGATCCTGCTGAAAATCAGAAACTTTTGCACCCAGTAAATTAGTTTTGTTAATTCACAGAAACGTGCTTCTGATCTGATTCTTTTTGCTCTGGATTGGTACACGAATTGCTTAGGACTTACTAATTTGGTATGATATTTGGAGTTTCAGAAGTATACGTTTGATACAGATTACTACAGACTGTTCTGTTTTTGACAGATTCTGTTTTCTATGTGCTGTTTGCTTATTTTGATGAATCTATGAGTAGTATCGGAGGGTATGAATCATAGTTAAGTTGAAGTACAGTAGATATTACACCAATATGAATTTAGAATGAGTTCATTACAGTACCTAAGTGGTTGTTTTATTTTCTTATACTAACGGAGCTTACGAGTTTTCTGTTGAGTTTTGTGTTGTGAAGTTTTCAAGTTTTGGGTAAGGATTCGATGGACTATGGAATAAGGAGTGATAATACCCTAAGCTTGGGGATGACCATGACACCCCAAGATATTCAAGGAAAACCAAGAGCCTAAGCTTGGGGATGCCCTGGAAGGCATCCCCTCTTTCGTCTTCGTTCATTGGTAACTTTACTTGGAGCTATATTTTTATTCACCACATGATATGTGTTTTGCTTGGAGCGTCATTTCCTTTTGTTAGTTTTTGCTTGCTGTTAGTTAGAATAATGTTTTGCATTTTTATTTTCAATAAGAAGTCAAGGATAGCCTTTGCCATGCCTATTTTGCTAGTATACATGTTGCTGTTTGAAAAACAGAAAGTTTACCGCTGTTGCAAAAATTCCCTAGAAATGTCAGAGAGTGGTATAATGTTAAATCTTTTTGCATATTGAGCTCTGATAAAATTATTACAGTGGGAATTTTAGTTCATAATTTTTGTAGTTAGGGAAGTATTGATACTCTTGCATTCTTTACAAACTATACTGTTTTGACAGATTGCTGTTATGGTTGTGTTGTTTGCATATGTTTGCTTGTTTAATGATTCTATTTGAGGATAGGAGTATTAAAAATGCAGAGGAATTTAGTAGGAAATGTTGAATAATAATGTTAGTGATTTGTTACAGTAGAAAATGATAAGGTTTTGCATTAGTTTATACTAACCTATCTGACGAGTTCTTGTTGAGTTTGTTGTGAATGAAGCTTTTGATAAAAGGAGAAACCATGATATGAGAGGAATTAAGGAGACACAAAAGTTCAAGCTTGGGGATGCCCAAGGCACCCCAAGATAATATTTCAAGAAGTCTCAAGCATCTAAGCTTGGGGATGCCCCGGTAGGCATCCCACGTTTCTTCTTCAACAACTATCAGTTAGTATCGGTTGAGCCTAAGTTTTTGCTTCTTCACATGAGTTGTGCTATCCTTGCAATGTAGTTTTCTTTAGCTTTGCTTGCTGTTTGAATAAAGTATCAAGATCTGAAATTATTAAATGAGAGAGAGTCTTCGCATAGTTGCATAATTATTTAGCTACTCATTGATCTTCACTTATATCTTTCGGAGTAGTTTGTCATTTGCTCATAGTGCTTCACTTATATCTTTTGAGCGTGATAATTTTTGCTCTGGTACTTCACTTAGATCTTTTAGAGCATGGTGGTAGTTTTATTTTTAAGAAATAGATGAACTCTCATGCTTCACTTATATTATTTTGGGAGTCTTAAATAGCATGGTAATTTGCTTAATGTTAATATACTTGGTATTCAAGATATGTGAAACTTTCTTTTGAGTGAATTGAATACTAAGATAAGTTTGATGCTTGATAATTGTTTTGAGATATGGAGGTGATAATATCAAAGTCGTGCTAGTTGAGTAATTATGAATTCGAGAAATGCTTGTGTTGAAGTTTGCAAGTCCCGTAGCATGCACGTATGATTAAAGTTGTGTAACAAATTTGAAACATGAAGTGTACCTGGCTTGTGCATCGTTATGAGTGGCGTTCGGGGATGAGCGATGGTCTTTTCCTACCTATCTATCCCCCTAGGAGCATGCGCGTAGTACTTGATTTTTCGACTTCTAAATTTTTGCAATAAGTATATGAGTTCTTTTGACTAATGTTGAGTCCATGGATTATACGCACTCTCACCTTTCCGCCTTTGCTAGCCTCTTCGGTACCGTGCATTGCCCTTTCTCACCTTGAGAGTTGGTGCAAACTTCGCCGGTGCATCCAAACCCCGTGATACGATACGCTCTATCACACATAAACCTCCTTATATCTTCCTCAAAACAGCCACCATACCTACCTATTATGGCATTTCCATAGACATTCCGAGATATATTGCCATGCAACTTCCACCATCATCATCATGACATACATTACTTTTGTCATATTGCCATTGCATGATCATGTAGTTGACATCGTATTTGTGGCAAAGCCACCATGCATTATTTTCCATACATGTCACTCTCGATTCATTGCACCATCCCGGTACACCGCCGGAGGCATTCATATAGAGTCATATCTTGTTCTAAGTTTCGAGTTGTAATCCTTATGTTGTAATCAATAGAAGTGTGATGATCATCATTATTAGAGCATTGCCCAACTAAAAAAAGAGAAAGGCCAAAAAAAGAAAAAAAGAAAGGCCCAGAAAAAAAAGAAAATAATTAAAAAAGGGCAATGCTACTATCTCTTTTTCCACACTTGTGCTTCAAAGTAGCACCTTGTTCTTCATGTAGTGAGTCTCATATATTGTGCTTCAAAGTAGCACCTTGTTCTTCATGTAGTGAGTCTCATAAGTTGTCTTTTTATACTAGTGGGAATTTTTCATTATAGAACTTGGCTTGTATATTCCTACGATGGGCTTCCTCAAATACCCTAGGTCTTCATGAGCAAGCGAGTTGGATGCACACCCACTAGTTTTCTTTTGTTGAGCATTCGTAGCTCTAGTGCATCCGTTGCATGGCAATCCCTACTCCTCATGTTGGCATCAATTGATGGGCATCTCCATAGCCCGTTGATTAGCCTCGTCAATGTGAGACTTTCTCCTTTTTTGTCTTCTCCACACAATCCCCATCATCATATTCTATTCCACCCATAGTGCTATATCCATGGCTCACGCTCATGTATTGCGTGAAGGTTGAAAAAGTTTGAGATTATTTAAGTATGAAACAATTGCTTGGCTTGTCATCGGGGGTATAGAAGTTGGGAACATCTTTGTGTGACGAAAATGAAGCATGGCCTAACTATATGATTTTGTAGGGATGAACTTTCTTTTTCCATGTTATATGATCAGTATGCTTGAAGTATTATTATTTTTGTGTCAATATGAACTTTTGTCTTGAATCTTTCGGATCTGAATATTCATACCACAATTAAGGAGATTTACATTGAAATTATGCCAAAGTATCACTCCGCATCAAAAATTCTTTTTTTATCATTTACCTACTAGAGGACGAGTAGGAATTAAGCTTGGGGATGCTTGATATGTCTCCAATGTATCTATAATTTTTTATTGCTCCAGGCTACTTTATCTACTGTTTTAGGCAATATTGGGATTTATTATCCACTTTTATATTTTTGGGACTAACCTATTAATCGGAGGCCCAGCCCAGATTTGCTGTTTTATGCCTATTTCAGTGTTTCGAGGAAAAGGAATATCAGACGGAGTCAAAACAGAACGAAATCAACTGGAGAAGTTAATTTTGGAAGGAAACCAACCTGATGGGCTTGGAGTGCACGTCAGGGGAGTCCCGGGCTGCCCACGAGGGTGGGGGACGCCCCCCTGGGAGCGCCCCTACCTCGTGAGCACCCCGGAGGTCCACCGACGTACCCCCTGCACCCATATATACCTACGTACCCTAAAACTTCCAGAACAGAAGATAGATCGGGAGTTCTGCCGCCGCAAGCCTCTGTAGCCACCACAAACCTTTCGGGAGCCCTTCCCAGCACCCTGCCGGAGGGGGGATCCTCCACCGGTGGCCATCTTCATCATCCCGGCGCTATCCATGACGAGGAGGGAGTAGTTCACCCTCGGGGCTGAGGGTATGTACCAGTAGCCATTTGTTTGATCTCTCTCTCTCGTGTTCTCTCTCGTGTTCCCTCTATGGCACGATCTTGATGTATCCCGAGCTTTGCTATTGCAGTTGGATCTTATGATGTTTCTCTCCCTCTACTCTCTTGTGATGAATTGAGTTTCCCCTTTGAAGTTATCTTATCGGATTGAGTCTTTTATGAGAACACTTGATGTATGTCTTGGTGATCAACTTGCGGGTTTCGTGACATTGGGAACCTATGCATAGGGATTGGCACACGTTCTTGACTCTCCGATAGAAACTTTGGGGCACTCTTTGAAGTACTTTTATGTTGGTTGGATGAATCTGTGATTGTGTGATGCATATCGTATAATCATGCCCACGGATACTTGAGGTTACAATGGAGTATCTAGGTGACATTAGGGTTTTGGTTGATTTGTGTCTTAAGGTGTTATTCTAGTACGAACTCTTTTATAGATTGATCTGAAAGAATAGCTTTGAGGTGGTTTCGTACCCTACCATAATCTCTAGGTTTGTTCTCCGCTATTAGTGGCTTTGGAGTGACTCTTTGTTGCATGTTGAGGGCTTGTTATTTGATCTATCTATGTTATTATTGTTGAGAGAACTTGCACTAGTGAAAGTATGAAGCCTAGGCCTTGTTTCCTATCATTGCCACACCGTTTACGCTCACTTTTACCACTTGTTACCTTGCTGTTTTTATTATTTCAGATTACAAAAACCTATATCTACTATCCATATTGCACTTGTATGACCATCTCTTCACCGAACTAGTGCACCTATACAATTTACCATTGTATTGGGTGTGTTTGGGACACAAGCGACTTTTTGTTATTTGGTTGCAGGGTTGTTTGAGAGAGACCATCTTCATCCTACGCCTCCTACGGATTGATAAACCTTAGGTCATCCACTTGAGGGAAATTTGCTACTGTCCTACAAACATGTGCACTTGTAGGACCAACCACGTCTACAAGAAGAAGGTTGTGTAGTATACATCAAAGACGCAGACACGCCGCCGTCTTCGTCACTACTAAGTTCAGCCATGCGGGACCCGCATGTTCGAGACCTTCTTCGCAAAAAGACGACTACCGATAGAGCTTCTTCTAGAGAGGAGGCCAAATTGGCGCAACTGGAGGTAGACTCGATGACTCCTTTGTGTGATGGTTGCTATCCCAAGGTGACCCGCTTGAGTTTCACTCTAGAACTTCTAAAGACCAAGGCAAAAAAACAAATGGACAGATACAAGCCTGGATGAGCATCTGAAGTATCTAAAGAAGGTTCTTCCCGCGGGAAGCCTGTGTCCTACTAGTGTCGAGGAGGCAAAGAAAACTGTGTGTGATAACCCACAAGTATAGGGGATCGCAACAGTTTTCGAGGGTAGAGTATTCAACCCAAATTTATTGATTCGACACAAGGGGAGCCAAAGAATATTCTCAAGTATTAGCAGCTGAGTTGTCAATTCAACCACACCTGGAAACTTAGTATCTGCAGCAAGGTGTTTAGTAGCAAAGTAATATGATAATGGTGGTAACGGTAACAAAAGTAAAGACAATAAAAGTAATGTTTTTGGTATTTTGTAGTGATTGTAATAGTAGCAACGGAAAAGTAAATAAGCGAGAACCAGTATATGGAAAACTCGCAGGCACCGGATTAGCGATGGGTAATTATGCCGAATGTGGTTCGTCATGTAACAGTCATAACATAGGGTGACACAAAACTAGCTCCAGTTCATCAATGTAATGTAGGCATGTATTCCGTATATAGTCATACGTGCTTATGGAAAAGAACTTGCATGACATCTTTTGTCCTACCCTCCCGTGGCAGCGGGGTCCTATTGGAAACTAAGGGATATTAAGGCCTCCTTTTAATAGAGAACCGGAACAAAGCATTAGCACATAGTGAATACATGAACTCCTCAAACTATGGTCATCACCGGGAGTGGTCCCGGTTATTGTCACTTCGGGGTTGCCGGATCATAACACATAGTAGGTGACTATAGACTTGCAAGATAGGATCAAGAACACACATATATTCATGAAAACATAACAGGTTCAGATCTGAAATCATGGCACTCGGGCCCTGGTGACAAGCATTAAGCATAGCAAAGTCATAGCAACATCAATCTCAGAACATAATGGATACTAGGGATCAAACCCTAACAAAACTAACTCGATTACATGATAAATCTCATACAACCCATCACCGTCCAGCAAGCCTACAATGCAATTACTCACGCACGGCGGTGAGCATCATGAAATTGGTGATGGTGGATGGTTGATGATGACGACGGCGACGAATGCCCCTCTCCGGAGCCCCGAACGGACTCCAGATCAGCCCTCCCGAGAGAGATTAGGGCTTGGCGGCGGCTCCGTATCGTAAAACACGATGATTTCTTCTCTCTGATTTTTTTTCTCCCCGAAAGCCAATATATGGAGTTGGAGTTGGCGTCGGAGGGCCACTAGGGGGGCCATGAGGTAGGGGGCGCGCCCAGGGGGGCGCCCCCCACCGTCGTGAGCAGGGTGTGGGCCCCCTGGTCTTCATCTTTTGCGAAGATTTTTCTTTATTTTTTCTAAGGTGTTCCGTGGAGTTTCAGGACATTCCGAGAATTTTTATTTTCTGCACAAAAAACAACACCATGGCAGTTCTGCTGAAAACAGCGTCAGTCCGGGTTAGTTCCATTCAAATCATACAAGTTAGAGTCCAAAACAAGGGCAAAAGTGTTTGTAAAAGTAGATACGACAGAGACGTATCAGTGTGCCCTCTTGATCTGCCACACATTAGATATCACACATGCATCAATGATTGCATCATATGTCGGAACGAGCATGCGGAAAAAACATCTGTCCAAAGTGCAATGCTTCATGATATTAAAAGGCCGGAAAGAAAGCTCCACATAAAGTTGTATGGTACTTTCCGATCACTCCGCGTCTACAGCGGTATTTCGTAGATCCTAAGGAAGCAACGCTTATGCGCTGGCACGCGAAGGGGGTGAAGCCAGATGATGGAGATGAGCCGAAGCTGAGACACCTCGTAGATGCTAGCCAGTGGAGAGCATTAAATGCTGGATTTGATTTTTTGCAAATGATCCAAGGAACATCGTGCTTGGTGCTAGTAGTGATGGCATGAATCCATTTGGCAACCAGAACACCAATCCTAGCACATGGCCCGTGTTTGTATGGATGTAGAACCTCCCCCCCCCCCCCGGTTGTGCATGAAGGAAAAATACATACACATGGCTATGCTTATTCAAGGGCCGAGACAACCGGGAAATGATATAAATCTATATCTCCTGTTATTGAAAGAGGAGCTACAGATCTTATGGACAACGCCGGCCAAGACATGGGATGCAAGCAAAGGAGAGTTTTCTGCAGGAGAGCCGTGCTGATCACGACGGTGCAGGACTATCTCGGTTACGGCTATCTCTACGGCCAGGTGTGCCATGGATATTGCGGATGCACGAGGTGCATGGATGATACAACTTCTCTGCAGCTATCGAAAGATGGCGGGTCTTCGAAAATCGTGTAGATGGGGCATCGAAGATGGCTCGAGAAGGATGACCCGTGGAGAAAGCATGGAGATCTATTCAATGGTAAGGCTGAGCATCGAGGTCCTCCACGTAAGCGTAGTGGTGCAGAAATATATGAGTTATTGAAGAACTAGGAAGAGTGCCCCTCGCCGGGAAAGATGAAGAAAAATGCGCCAGAGCCCCTGCTGAAGGTATGGAAGACGAGATCTGTTTTCTGGGACTTGGAATACTTGCCCATCCTCGACACGCCTCATAGCCTTGATCAAATGCATATCACAAAAGATATCCTCGAGAGTTTGCTTGGAAAATTTATGAACATGCCGGAGAGGACCAAGGATGGGCCGAAGGCAAGAAAAGACATGGAATTTTTGAATATCAGGAAAGATCTCCAAATGCCCAGTAAAAGGTCATTAGAGGATACCGAGACAAAGACGGAGACGGAAGATAGGGGCAAAAAAGTAAACAAGAAGGAAGAACAATATTGCCCCCCCTCTTGCTTCACCTTAGATCCGGAGGAGGTCGATCAATTGTTCAAGTGCCTTGCTGGAATCAAAGTTAGTTCCGGATACTATGGGAAGATAAGCAGATATCTGGACACTAAGAAAAAAAGGTTCAGTGGGATGAAGTCTCACGACTGTCATGTGATGATGATGCAGTTACTCCCGATTGCACTTAGAGGGATTATGGACACACATGTGCGTGAGACGCTTACTGACCTATGCCACTTTTTTGATGCTATCTCTCGAAAGTCGATCAGTGTGAAGCAACTCCATGGGCTACAGGAAGAGATCGTTGTCATACAGAATGAGCTAGAGATGTACTTCCCGCCAGCGTTCTTTGATGTCATGGTGCATGAGACGTCTCCAATGTATCTATGATTTTTGATTGTTCCATGATATTATATTACCTGTTTTGGATGTTTATGGGCTTTACTTTACACTTTTATATCATTTTTGGGACTAACCTACTAATCGGAGGCCCAGCCCGAATTGCTGTTTTTTTGTGCCTATTTTAGTGTTTTGAAGAAAAGGAATATCAAACGGAGTACAAACGGAATGAAACCTTCGGGAGCGATCTTTTTGGAACGAACGCAATCTAGGGGACTTGGAGTGGAAGTCAAGCAACAATCGAGGCGGCCACGAGGTTGCCCGGCGCGCCCCCTGGGGGGTGGGCGTGCCCCCCACCCTCGTGGGCCCCTCGAGCGTCCACCGACCTACTTCTTCCTCCTATATATATCCACGTACCCGAAAACATCCAAGAGCCCACGAAAAATTATTTCCACCGCCGCAACCTTCTGTATCCGCGAGATCCCATCTTGGAGCCTTCGCCCGTGCTCCACCTGAGGGGGAATCGACCATGGAGGGCCTCCGCATCATCTCCAAGGCCTCTCCGATGAGTTGTGAGTAGTTTACTACAGACCTTCGGGTCCATAGTTATTAGCTAGATGGCTTCTTTTCTCTCTTTGAATCTCAATACAAAGTTCTCCTCGATCTTCTTGGTGATCTATTCGACGTAATTCTTTTTGTGGTGTGTTTGTCAAGATCCGATGAATTGTGGGTTTATGATAAAGTTTATCTATGAGAAATATTTGAATCACCTCTGAATTCTTTTATGTGTGATTAATGTATCTTTGCAAGTCTCTTCGAATTATCAATTTGGTTTGGCCTGCTAGATTGATCTTTCTTGCAATGGGAGAAGTGCTTAGCTTTGGGTTCAATCTTGCGGTGTCCTTTCCCAATGACAGCAGGGACAGCAAGGCACGTATTGTATTGTTGCCATCGAGGATAAAAAGATGGGCTTTATATCATATTGCATGAGTTTATCCCTCTACATCATGTCATCTTTCTAAATGCATTACTCTGTTCTTCATGAACTTAATACTCTAGATGTAGGCAGGAGTCGGTCGATGTGTGGAGTAATAGTATTAGATGCAGAATCGTTTCCATCTACTTGTCACGGACGTGATGCCTATATACATGATCATGCCTAGATAATCTCATAACTATGCGCTTTTCTATCAATTGCTCGACAGTAATTTGTTAACCCATCGTAATACTTATGCTATCTTGAGAGAAGCCACTAGTGAAACCTATGGCCCCCGGATCTATCTTTTATCATATAAGTTTCATCTATCTTTTATTTGCATCTTTTACTTTCCAATCTATATCATAAAAATACCAAAAATATTTATCTTATCTTATTATCTCTATCAGATCTCACTTTCGCAAGTGGCCGTGAAGGGATTGACAACCCCTTTATTGCGTTGGTTGCAAGGTTCTTGTTTGTTTGTGTAGGTGCGTGGGACCTCTGAGGAGCCTCCTACTAGATTGATACCTTGGTTCTCAAAAACTAAGGGAAATACTTACGCTACTTTGCTACATCACCCTTTCCTCTTCAAGGAAAACCAACGCAAGCTCAAGACGTAGCAGTGCATGTATGTGTCCACATCGTGGACAACATCATCGACCTAGGGCCGACATTCCTACACAACACGATGCCGTTCGAGAGGATGAATGGCATCATCAAAGGATTCATTAGTAACATGTCCCGTCCAGATGGAAGCATAGCCCAGGGATATCTGACCAAAGAGTGCATCTCTTTCTGTGAGAGTTATCTAGTAGGCACCGGAGACCCAGTTGTTGGTTTGCCCGTCAACAAGCACCGTGGAAGGCTCGAAGGAGAAGGTCACACCATCGGTCATAGGGATGTGAATGTGTTACGCTCGGGCCGACAAAACTACCTTGACAGGGCAAACTTAGTAGTGCTACAACACCTAGATGTGCTAGAAGATTTCGTGACCATCGCAAAGAAGTACCTTGACCGTGGGGTGCACAGGACGGACACTGAAGTTATTAGAGAGCACAACTCCACTTTCTTGCCTTGGTTCAAAGAGCGAGTTCTAGCTAATCCCCTGGAAGAGGGTTGTCCGAACGAAACACTCATATACGCCTTGGCACATGGCCCATCGACCAACCTCGCGACTTATCAAGCATACGATATCAATGGATACACGTTCTACACGGAGGAGAAAGATATAAACAGCGATGACCAAAACCTAGGGGCGACGATGGAAGCCATGACCGGGAATGTAATTGAAAGATATTACGGAAGGGTCGAAGAGATATGGGAGCTTAACTACTTTGGATTGCATAGCGCGACGATGTTCCGTGTCAGATGGGCTAAGAATGTACAGAGAGAAAACCGACATTTCACTACCATGTGTATACCCGACTCCGATAGCGGTACCGTCAACGCCATCGCCAAAAATGAGCCATGGGTACATGCTAAACAAGTGACACAATGTTTCTTCATAACTGATCTGATCAATCCCAGCTGTGTTGTTGTGAGGAGAAGCAAAAGGAGCATCGCCGGAATGGATGGAGTCGCCAACGAGGCAGACTATGACCAGTACGGTGATCCGATGAGGGAAGATGATGCTGATGACGATGAAACATACGTCAAAAGAAGAATGAAGACTACATTACCTACGAAAGATCGTAATCCCTGAAGAAGGAAAAGTCACGACCATGGGCTCAATTATTCGACAACGAACAAAAGAGGGAAGAAGATCAGTCTGAAGCATCGTCGTCGCCCAAGCTGACAAACTGATCCACAAAGTTTGTGTTTGTCTAGCTATTTTGTATACCGCAGACAGCGGTCAAATGATGTAATATATATTATACTAATTATTATGCGAAGGGTAATAGTGGTATTGCTCCAACGACAAACAAAATTAAAGGAATGAAAGTGCAAAAGAAAAAGAGAAGTGCAAATGAAAGAAAAAGAAAAGGAAAGGAAGTTTTGCAAAATGAAATGAAAGAAAAAGAAAAAGGAACTAATAAGTTGTGGAAAATGAGATGCAAGAAAAATAAAAAAAGAAAGGAAGTTAGTGGAATATGAAAAAAAGTGCAAATAAATAATAAAAATAAAAATAAAAATAAAAATAAAAAGAGAAATAAAAATAAAATAAAAAGGAAGGAAGTTTGTGGAATATGAAAAAGAAAAAGAAAAAAAAGAAAAAAAAAGTTAGCAGTAGCGCGTTTTGGCCTGGGCAGCGCTATAGCTAACTTAGCTATAGCGCGTTTTTCCAACACGCGCTATAGCTAAGTTGCCTACAGCACTGGTCCATGCTAGCTCCTATCTCTTTCCTCTTTCTCACTCTCTCGCTCGATCCCCTTCTCTGACCTCGATCTCCTGCACGCCACCGCCGACACCCACAGCCGCCCACACTACCGCCAATGCCCGCACCCGCCCACGCCACCGCCGACACCCGCACCTGCCCACGCCGCTGTCGATGCCCGCACCTGCCCACGCCGCCGTCGACGCGCGCTGCACCCGACCCCGTGGCCTCCACTGGCCACCCAGACGCTCCCTCCCCCCGTGTTGCCCCCTGCCCTAGGTGCACCCCTGGCCCAGCCCCCCCCCTGTGCCGCCCCTCCGCCATACAGTCTCTCTCTCTGACTAAATTTGGTCTATCTGCAGATCGACGAGGAGGAGAAGGACCCCCTCTTCCCCGGCGACCCCGACACCACCCCCTCAACCCCGGCGAGCCCTAACCCCAATGCCACCCCCAGCCCCGGTGACCCTGACCCAGACGCGCGGTGAGCCACCCCCTCCTTTCCTGTTGTTATTTAGTTAGGGCAAAAAATTCAGAAAATGAAGTAGTAGATGCCACTCTAGCTAGCTCTAGTTAGGGCAAAAAATTCAGAAAAAATGTAGTTGATGCCACTCTAGTTAGGGCAAAAAAAATCAGAAAAAAATTCAAAAAAATTCAGAAAATGAAGTTGTAGATGCCACTCTAGTTAGGGCAAAAAATTTGTAGTTGATGTCCATTTGTAATTCATGAGGCAAAAAAAGTAAATGAAAACGAAATTGAGGATTTTTAAAAATTCGGAAAATGGATTTACCCACTTGAAGTTACTGTAGTTACCCACTTGAAGTTACTGTAGTTGTATTGGCAGCAAGTAGTTGGCAGAAAGTACTGTATTTTGCATTTCTGTAACTAGTTCATTATAGTAGTCTGATATTTTATTTGAATGCAATGTTGATGGACACAGCAGCAAGATTATGAAATGAAATGAAATGTTGTCCATTGGAGTCCATTTGGAGTTGCTCCATTGCTTGTGAGATGCTCTATATGTATGTTTTGCCGGTTGCAAGTGACCTATGTTTTGCCGGAAATGTTGATTCATTTCCATTCCAGCAAGGCGCTCTATATGTGCACTTTTTTAGCAAAGGTCATGCCGACATTTTCCATGAATTTCGGCATGGCTTGTGCTAGAAAGTTGGACATATCGAGTGCTCGAGATTTGTCGCGACGGGAATGAAACGACATTTCCGACAAAACAAAGGTCACTTTTTTCATTATTCACTTTATTATATAAAGCTTGATAATTAAACAACTACGACATTGAACCCTAGGAAACATTACAGACACCGATGAGGCCAGAGGTTCTCAGTCCCAATTAGGTCGAGCACACGCCTACCTCGACTTTCTGGCGGATTAGGAGAGACAGCAAGCTGGGTGTCAGGACCCCCTTATCATGACGGATGACGACGGTGGTGGCGCCGGTGCCGACACTGATGCCACCAACGACACCGGCACTGAGACTGGCGTTGATGATGTTCCTAACTACAGCACGGAAGGTGGGACCTCCCAAGCCAATGAGGGAAAGAAGGAAAAGAGGACACGATGCCGAAATGAGCTCGGCACCGGACTACTGGTGGTCACGACAGTGCACCCTGGCGAGTTCGAGCCAATAGAGCCGCGGAAAATGGCAGCGTGTTATGGCAACCAACTAGCATGCATCCTACGGGATACAGCTAACATCAACACCACGAAAATACGGAAGAATGAAAATTTGAAGAAACTGCTCCTAACTAGGTTGCACGCAAGATTCCTGTTTCCTGGTCGGAATGACGATGTCGACCCATGGGATGATGATGCCATGAAAAAAAATCAACAGCAAAGCCCTAGGTAAGTTCAGCAACACATTGAGCGCTTGGAAAAGTAGGGTGAAAAGGGCGATTGAAGTAGACTGTGAAACCTACGCCGAGATTGTTACAGATAATCTGAAAATTACGATAGAGGACTTTGAAAAGTTCAAGGAGACTTGCAATGAAGAAGCTGCCAAGGCCAGGTCGGCGAGAGGCAAGTAGCTGCAGGCAAAGAACATGGGGAACCACCACCTTGGAGGTCATGGTTACACGGGAAAGAGGCCCGTGTGGGCTAAGGAGGACGCAAAACGTGAACGTCAGGGGATCCCAGACCAATTGGCTGAGTTCACCGACCAGCAGGAGCACGACTTCATCAGGGCCCGATTCTCATGGGACCCTTGAAAAAAGTTTTTTTTTCACCGATGGACCGACTAGGAAATTCATGAGATTAGTGGTAATTATCATTTTACCACCTTACATATTAGCTTCTAATCAATAAAGTCTACTACATTCTAGTCGCATTCGTAAATGATTCACGGTCCATTTTGTAGAGAGATCAACACAAGCTTGCGGCCGAAAGCGACTCGTCGAGTCAGTCAACTCAATCATCGGTGAAGTACAAGTGGGACACTCCTTTCAACCAGGCCATGCACATAATGATGGGACACCCGCCTGGCCAGCGGCCGCAATATGGATGTGTGCACGGCACCGGGGATGGCGCCACGTGGAAGTACTATTATAACAAGGACCCAGAGGCCAAAAGACAGAGAAAGAAGTTCAGTCAAGTGACTACCGATGAGAAGGTGGCGCACGCGATGGAGAAAGCTAAAGCTGAGACCAAAGCTGAGATAATCGCTTCCTGTAGAGATGATATGGTGGCTGCCTTTAGAAGCTTGATTCCAACTGTGGTCACATGGGTGCAACAAAATCCAAACGCGCCACCAAGTGATTTTCCCATGCCTAGCTTCACCGGGAGCAACTCAATGAACACTGCACCCATACCCGTACCTAGTATGGCAACCACACCCACACCTCCTCCAGCACCTGCTCCTACACCCAGCTCTCACAGTAGCCCTAGCTCCGTCTCTGGCTTGAATGTCGGGCCGTTGACATTGGCTGAGCTCGACGCCCTCACGGTAAATACGCGTCGCACCTTCATCACCTCAACTAATTAATTAATCTTCAGCTGTCGTTCTTTTTGGATCTTTGACGCCGCACGTATATGTCTTTATAGGCTGACTCCACTCCGTTCACCCTCCTTTATCACATGAAAGGCGGGTTGGTGCATGTGGGGAAGGGTACTATAGTGAAGCCTAAGGATCGATTGTTTCTCCAACGGCAGATGCCTGATAACGCCTTAAGGGTCTCCGTGGCGAGTGTGAAAGCGGGCTATGAGGGTTTCTCTCGTCCGATACAAACCGATGGAGAGGATGACGAGACCATCACGCAGCTTGGCCAATGCAAAAATTGGCCGATCCTGTGGCAGAAAAATCTTCTTCGTGTCGAGGTCGCCTGGAGCACACCAACGGGACCTCAGGAAGGTATGACCACAACACCACCTACACAAGTACAACCATCGTCTGTGTTGCTTGCTGATATCGAGAGACATGAGGAAGGAGGGCCAACCGTTCCGGCAGATGATGCCATCTGCCCCATGGAACAAGATATGGATCATGACATGGAGGAGGCCGATGACCCTCTCCAGTATCTCATTACTGCCTTTGACAATGAAGTAACAATGAGTCAACCATATGAATATGAGATGCATGTACTAGAGCCGGAACGTCCTCGGGAGTGCAAGAAGTCTTTGTGCATGGAATCCTCGCAGGACACGCCTCCAGATGCCGGCTCCACCCAAGCTCAATTAATTAGCCCGACAACACTAGGGGTGGTGCTCAGGGAGGGTCTGACAGACCCACCAGCACCTGAGCCCACCAAGAAGAAGCAGAGGAAGAGACCGAGAGTGAGAAAATCCAATAAAACTGGCAATGTTGGTTCTAGCAGTCAGCCGCCTTCGACCAAGGTTGATAGTGTACCAATGAAACATGCGCCATTAATCCATGTCGCGGGAGAGCCAATGGTACCGATGAATGCACTAGCTACCATAGCAGGGGATCTCAAGAGACTCCATGACCATGTGCTTTCGACAGAGAAGCCTCATCGCCTCGGATGATCCAGGATGCCCACTTTATATGGTTCATGTGCCGAGCAGTTGTAAGATGTATGTCCACACATGCCCCGCGGACCTCTTCTTCCAGAGGTTTGATTACATCTTCCAGATGTTTCAAATAAGGACAATCAATTTTACGTTCGTCTGCATGTATGCGTTGCACATGAACTACATCGTCAGGAGAGAGCAAGTCACTGGTCTTGCGGTCGCGGACCCATACTACATGCATGAGGGCTTCTTGTCAATCAACGACGCCAACCGTCAATATGCTAGTCAGTACATCGAAGAATTCTTGGTCAGCAATAAGGACAAAGAAACGATTCTCCTACCTTATCATCCGAGGTAAGTCATCCGCGGATAGCACTATAACACATACATCCTTTCGTGCATTTCAATAGTTACTTTGCACGCATGGAGGCTAACTTAATCGTGTATTTTGCGTAGCGGGGGGTGTCGTGCCATTCTCATCGTTCTTTACCCGCGTTACTCCCGCGCTCTATATTTGGACCCGTCAAAGAATATACAGAAGAAAGATTACACACACATAAAGTATGTTCTGGACAGAGCTATGATGGGCTTCAGCATGCGGGGTGACTACATCCAATGCAAAAAAACAAATAAGGACGGGCCTTGTTTCGGCCACAAGACTCACTTCTGTATGATGGATTCTACGTCATCCATCTAATGATGGTGTACAGAAGGGATGTGCAATCACTTTGCATGAAATCTTCATCCGATACCCATATCCAGAGATGGGCTGAAGCCTTTGGAGCCGTGCCGGATAATCGACTTCGAAATGATTTCTACCGGATCCAGCAGGAAATTGCGTCCATCATCACGAAAGATGTCCTCGAAGAGAATGGGATGTTCTACGGTGGCCCAATACTGCGAGCTGACGTCCGAACCCGCATTGCCCTACAACATCAGGACATGATGCCTTTCACTAAGCTTGGGTGCACCCTTCCGGATATGGACAGATGGGAAGAGTGCACTGCTTAAAAACAATGTGTCTGCTTAGTTACTTGTTACTTTCTATACGACTAAACTTCGAATCTCTCAGTACGACAAAACTATTAGATGTATGGTGCCGCGCTCTAGTTAATTACTTTTGGTACGATGAAATTTGTTAACTATGTTTACTATATTCATAATTGTTTCGTTGAATTCGCTTTATGATATATATATATATATATATATATATATATATATATGTGTGTGTGTGTGTGTGTGTGTGTGTGTGTGTGTGTGTGTGTGTGTGTGTGTGTGTGTGTGTGTGTGTGTGTGTGACAGGTATATAGATCAACGATGGCGAGGAAGTGGTATGTCGTGTATGTAGGGCATGTTCCGAGTGTTTATGATGAGTGGCCAGAGTGTCAGGCCCAAGTCTTTGACTTCTCCGGCGGAAGCCATAAAGGGTTTGATAGCAGAGCGGAAGCCACAGCTAGTTACTTGAGATTCATAGCACAATAGGGGATTCAGAACCAGCGCGCTGCAAAAACTACTACATAATACCGCTTTTGATCATCGTGATCGCTCTTATCTCGTATGTCATAGTTTAGGTAGATAATGAAACATGTGTCTACGGTGACAATGTAAGAGACATGTGATCATTAACTTGTATCGCTATTTCGAGATGATGATGAGATTGACATCATTTGTGTTGAGACTATGTTGATATGATGACACTATGTTGTACCACTTCGATGATGATGATGAGACATTCCTTTTTCATATAGCTTCAGTGTATGTGTATGCTGTAATTGTATAAAACCTGTAAAAATATGAATACAACAACATAAAAAAGAAAATACTAGCAGTAGCGTGGGGTATTGGAGTAGTAGCAATGCTGCCTTACCAGTAGCGTTGGTTGTAGGGGCACGCTACTAGTATTAGCGGTAGTGATGGACAGAGGCGCGCTACTAGATATAGATAGCAGTAGCGCTGGCTCAAACAAGCGCTACTGCTGAAAAATAGTTGTAGCACCATAGCAGTAGCGCGCCTTCCCGCGCTACTAATAGCCAAAAAACCAGCGCTACTGGCAAGGGTTTTCCTAGTAGTGATTATTGACTCTAGTGCAAGTGGGAGACTGAAGGAAATATGCCCTTGAGGCAATAATAAAGTTATTATTTATTTCTTTATTTCATGATAAATGTTTACTATTAATGCTAGAATTGTATTAACCGCAAACTTAGTACATGTGTGAATACATAGACAAAACATAAGTGTCCCTAGTATGCCTCTACTTGACTAGCTCGTTTATCAAAGATGGTTATGTTCCCTAACCATAGACATGTGTTGTCATTTGATGAATGGGATCACATCATTAGGAGAATGATGTGATAGAGAAGACCCGTCCGTTAGCTTAGCATTATGATCGTTATAGTTTTATTGCTATTGCTTTCTTCATGACTTATACATGTTCCTCAGACTATGAGATTATGCAACTCCCGAATACCGGAGGAACACCTTGTGTGCTATCAAACGTCACAACGTAACTGGGTGATTATAAAGATGCTCTAAAGGTGTCTTCGACGGTGTTTGTTGAGTTGGCATAGATCAAGATTAGGGTTTGTCACTCCGTGTATCGGAGAGGTATCTTTGGGCCCTCTCGGTAATGCATATCACTATAAGCCTTGCAAGCAATGTGACGAATGAGTTAGTTGCGCGATGATGCATTACAGAACGAGTAAAAAGACTTGCCGGTAATGATATTGAACTAGGTATGATGATACCGAAGATCGAATCTTGGGCAAGTAACATACCGATGACAAAGGGAACAACGTATGTTGTTATGCGGTTTGACCGATAAAGATCTTCATAGAATATGTAGGAACCAATATGAGCATCCAGGTTCCGCTATTTGTTATTGACCGGAAGTGAGTCTCGGTCATGTCTACATAGTTCTCGAACCCGTAGGGTCTGCACGCTTAACGTTCGGTGATGATCGGTATTATGAGTTTATGTATTTGATGTATCGAAGGTAGTTCGGAGTCCTGGATGTGATCACGGACATGACGAGGAGTCTCGAAATGGTCGATACATAAAGATTGATATATTGGAAGGCTATTTTTGGACACCGGAAAGGTTCCGAGTGGTTCGGGCATTTTTCCGGAGTATCAGGAGGTTACCGGAACCCCCCGGGGGGTCAATGGGCCCTAATGGGCTTTACTGGAAGAGGGGAGGAGCCTGCCTAGAGAAGGGGCGCGCCGCCCCAAGCCCAATCCGTATTGTGGAGGGGGGCTGGCCACCCTTTCATTCTCTCCCTCTTCCCTTCCTTCCCCCTCCTAGTTGGACTAGGAAAGGGGGAACCTACTCCTAGTTGGAGTAGGATTCCCCCCTGGGGCGCACCCCTTGAGGCCGGCCGGCCCCCTCCTCCACTCCTTTAAATACGGGGGAGGGGGGCACCCCATAGACACACAAGTTGACATTGTTTAGCCGTGTGCGGTGCCCCCTCCATAGATTTTCACCTTGGTCATATTGTTGTAGTGCTTAGGCGAAGCCCTGCATCGGTAACTTCATCAACACCATCACCAGGCCGTCGTTCTAACGGAACTCTACCTCAACCTCAGCTGGATCAAGAGTTCGAGGGACGTCACCGAGCTGAATAGGTGTAGATCGCGGAGGTGCCGTACTTTCGGTACTAGGATCGGTTGGATCACGAAGACGTTCGACTACATCAACCGCGTCACTTGACGCTTCCGCTTATGGTCTATGAGGGTATGCAGACAACACTCTCCCACTCGTTACTATGCATCACATAGATCTTGCATGATCGTAGGAAATTTTTTGAAATTACTGCGTTCCCCAACACCGAGAAGCTTACTTGCACCAACTACATATTGTGGCGTACGCAGGTGACGCCGCAGCTGAGAGGTGCTGGGGTCTTCGACTATGTCGATGGATCCACGGCGGAGCCCGTCAAGGTCCTGGTCACCACGAACAAAGACGGGAAAGAACACTCTGCGCCTAATCCCCTCCATCAGAGTTGGGTTAGAGAAGGTCAGCAGGTACTTGGATATCTGTTGAATAACCTCTCCAAGGAAGTTCTCGTGCAGGTTATGTCCATCACCACGCCGCACGAGGCTTCTCTGGCGAACATGTTTTCATCGCAGTCCCGATCACGGATCAACAAAATCCGGATCGCCCTCTCCAACGCACAGAAGGGAACCCAGACGGTGGCGGCCTACTTCGCTCACATGCGCTCGCTCGCAGATGAGCTCACCGTCGCCGGGAAGCCCCTCGATGATGACGAGCTAATCTCCTACATCACCAGCGGCCTCGACATGGACTACCAGCCGCTTGTGTCTGCTTTCGATGCACGCCCTGCTTTTGAATCGGTAACCCTCGATGATCTCTTTGCCCAGATGAACAATTTTGATCAGAGGGTTGCCCTCTTCCATGGCACAATCTCCGGCGTGGGATTCAAGTGCTCTGCAAGCGTTGTTGTTCGTGGCCGCGGTGGTGGATCCTCTTGCTATCGGGGACCAGCACGCGCCAAGGGCAAGCAGCAAGGTGGAAACAGCGGCGGCAGCAACTCATCTCGCAATGACGGTGGTCGCCCCTTCAACACCAACACTAGGGGCCCGTGCAACTCCACCTCCAAGTCATGGCCCAACGCTGTGCGCTGCTAGATATGTGGCAATCTGGGGCACATGGCGCGGGACTATTGGTATCGCTTCGATGAAGATGATGAGTCCTCTCAAGATGAGAAAGTTGTTGTCGCAGCAGATGGTTCCTACGGCATCGACACAAACTGGTATGTGGATAGTGGTGCCACTAACCACATCACCGGTGAGCTGGAAAAGGT
Source organism: Triticum aestivum (assembly GCF_018294505.1). NCBI lineage: Eukaryota > Viridiplantae > Streptophyta > Magnoliopsida > Poales > Poaceae > Triticum > Triticum aestivum. Next base: position 560,128 of record NC_057801.1, read on the forward strand.
GACCATGCGCGAGAAGTATAGGGGCCAGGACCAAATCCACACTGCTGCAAACGATGAAGGTATGAGGATTTGTCACGTTGGCCATTCAATTATTAAAAACCCCACTCGCAAAATTCATCTTAGGAAAATCTTGCATGTTCCTAGTGCCTCGAAAAGCCTTCTCTCCGTTTATCATATTGCTCTTGATAATCATGTCTTTCTTGAATTTCACCCATTCTTCTTTTTGATCAAGGACCAGGCCACGAAGAGAATCCTATTTTGAGTTAGATGTGTTCAAGGGCTTTACCCGTTGATTCCGTAGATTAGAAGGTTCAATAAATAAGCATATGGTGTCACCAAAATTTCGTCAACTCGTTGGCACCATCAATTAGGACATGTTTCTTTTTCTTTAGTAGAATGAGTGCTTAGGAAAAATAAGCTCCCCAATGTTTGTGAGCGTAGTTGTGAAACAGTTTGTGATTCATGTCAGCGTGCTAAAAGTCATCAGTTACCTTATCCTATATCTACTAGTGTTTCTATCAATCCATTGCAACTCATATTTTCTGATGTTTGGGGTCCTGCCCCCACCTCTGTTGGTAGACATTCATACTATGTTAGTTTTATCGATGACTATAGCAAATATACATGGATTTATCTTCTTAACAAACGATCCGATGTTTTCCAAGTGTTTCACAACTTTCATGCACTTGTTGAACGCAAGTTTGATTCCAAAATCATTGCCCTCCAATCAGATTGGGGTGGTGAATACCGCAACTTGAATTCCTTTTTTCAACAAATAGGAATATCTCACCATGTTTCATGTCCTCATGCTCATCAGCAAAACGGGTCAGCTGAACGCAAGCACAGACATGTTGTAGAAGTCAGTCTTGCTCTTCTTGCAGGCGCATCTATGTCTTTAAAATTCTGGGATGAAGCGTTTCTTGCTGCAGTTCATATTATTAACATGCTTCCTAGTCGTGTCATTAATAATGAAACTCCGGTAGAACGAATTTTTCATACCAAACCAAACTACACATCTCTTCGTGTGTTTGGATGTGCTTGTTGGCCGAATCTTAGACCCTACAACAATAGGAAACTTATGTTTCGCTCCACCCAGTGCATTTTTCATGGTTATAGCCCTCAACACAAAGGTGTAAAATGCTTAGATGTACCCACTGGCCGCATTTATATTTCTAGAGACGTGGTGTTCAACGAAACAAAATTTCCTTTTGCCCATCTTCATCCAAATGTGGAGCCCTACTTCAGAAGGATATCCTTCTTCTACCATCACATCTCACCGGCATTGATCATGGGGGGTGAGGGAGTCCTAGATTAAGGGGTCCTCGGACAGCCGGACTATATCCTTTGGCCGGACTGTTGGACTATGAAGATACAAGATTGAAGACTTCGTCCCATGTCCGGGTGGGACTCTCCTTTGCGTGGAAGGCAAGCTTGGCGATTCGGATATGTAGATCTCCTTCTCTGTAAACCGACTCTGTGTAACCCTAGCCCCCTCCGGTGTCTATATAAACCGGAGGGTTTAGTCCGTAGGACAACAACAATCACAATCATAGGCTAGCTTCTAGGGTTTAGCCTCTATGATCTCGTGGTAGATCAACTCTTGTAATACTCATATCATCAAGATCAATCAAGCAGGAAGTAGGGTATTACCTCCATCGAGAGGGACCAAACCTGGGTAAACATCGTGTCCCCTGCCTCCTGTTACCATTAGCCTTAGACGCACAGTTCGAGACCCCCTACCCGAGATCCGCCGGTTTTGACACCGACAGGGGGCATGATAATTGTAATGATCCACTGCTGACTAACCCTCGTACTAATGATGCCTCTGAAGTTTGTGGTGCAACAGAAAAAACAGCGATGAAAATGATGCAGAAATTGCCCAAAGTGGTCCTTATTTCATGTGTCCAGGACTGGGAGACAAATCGGGCGTGATCCGAGGCGAATCTGCCTCGGGATCCGCATCACGCCCGCCTGGCTGCTCCCTTGCGCAGTGTGCGGCAGCATCCGCTCCGGGATCGGGGCCACATCGGACGCCCTACGACAGCGACAGCGATCCGCCTCACACCGCTCCGCGCAAATCCGATGACGCCACGCGGAACCCTGTCATTGAGCCGACGCACACGTGATTCCCAGATGAACCATTCGTCTACATGCGGCGCCCCGCACGCGTGGCCCCCGGCGCTGGATCCCGCGGGGATTCGGACAGGTCCACCTCATCATTACCGCATGATGGGGCTGCTGGACCGCCAGGATTTTCTGCGTCGCCTGGGTCTTCTTCACCTCCACCCGTGGCCACAGAAGATCTGTCTCGCCCCGTACGGCCCGACACGGGATCAGCTGGGGCTGTCGTTCCTGGATCTTCTGGACCAGATGCTCCTGCTGCTTCTGCTAAAACGGCTACACCTCCACGGACAATGCTTCAAAGGGGGGTAACTCAACCTAAGAATTACAAAACTATAGCTAAATTTGGACTGGCCTGTAGCACAGGTGAACCACATGATCTTGCAGAAGCTCTTAGTGACTCGCGGTGGAAACATGCCATGGAAGAAGAATACATTGCTCTTCAGAAAAATAAGACATGGCATCTTATTTCTCCTCGTCAAGGTAAAAACTTGATTGATTGTAAATGGTTTATAGGATTAAGAGGAAATCTAATGGAACTATTGATCGCTATAAAGCTAGACTCGTCGCAAAAGGTTTCAAGCAAAGGTACGGCATATACTATGAGGATACCTTCAGTCCAGTCGTGAAGGATGCCACTATTCGCCTTGTCTTGTCTATTGTCGTATCTAGGGGATGGAGCCTGAGACAGCTAGATGTACAGAATGCATTTCTTCATGACATTCTGGAAGAGGAAGTGTTCCTCAAACAACCTCATGGGTTTGAAGATAAGAAGAGACCGTTCCATGTGTGCAAACTTGATAAAGCACTGTATGGACTAAAGCAAGCTACTAGGACATGGTACTCACGTTTATGCACAAAGCTTCAAGCACTTGGTTTTGTTCCTTCCAAGTTTGACACTTCATTGTTTGTTTACAACAAGTCAAACACATCTATATTTGTGCTTATCTATGTTGATGATATTATTATCACAAGTTCATCTGATGAAGCAATATCATGACTGCTAAAAGATTTAAAGTCTGAATTTGCTCTAAAGGATCTTGGAGACTTGCACTTTTTCTTTGGTATTGAAGTGAAAAGGAGTGGTGATGATCTTCATCTCTATCAAGAAAAATATGCATCAGATTTAGTTGCAAGAGCTGGTTTGCAGAATTGTAAGTCGTCTCCAACTCCTCTATCTAGCTCAGAAAAGCTTTCTCTCACAAAAGGGACACTCTTGGATCAAGAGGACAGCACCAAGTACAGGAGTATGGTTGGTGCACTTCAATACCTGACTCTGACCAGGCCAGATATTTCTTTTGCTGTTAATAAAGTATGTCAGTTTCTTCATGCACCCACCACTGCTCATTGGACAGCTGCTAGGCGCATTATTAGATATGTCAAAGATACTGTCAGTGTTGGCTTAACATTCACTAAGTCATCATCAACCCTTGTAAGTGCTTTTTATGATTCAGGCTGGGCAAATTTTCTTGATGACAGGCGATCAACAGGTGGTTTTGCAGTATTTTTTGGGCCAAATCTCATTTCATGGTGTGCAAAGAAACAAGCAACTGTGTCAAGGTCAAGTACAGAGGCAGAGTACAAAGCACTGGCAAATGCAACAGCTGAAATTATTTGGGTTCGGTCTATGTTAAAAGAACTTGGTATTTCATCACGTCAAGCTCCATGCTTATGGTGTGATAACCTTGGTGCCACCTACCTTTCTGCCAACCCAGTTTTCCATGCGAGAACTAAGCACATTGAAATAGATTTTCACTTTGTCAGAGAAAGAGTTGCTGTCAAGAAGTTGGAAATTCGCTTCATTCACTCCAAGGATCAAGTTCCTGATGGTTTTACCAAGGCATTGCCTACACATTTTTTTGAAGAGTCCAAGCGTAATCTCAACTTACGAAAGTTGTGATTAAGGGAGGATGTTAAACAACATATTGTCACGTCATATGTGTTGTGATGTTCCATATAACTTCGGCAAGGGGTTAGCACAAGTAGAGATAGATAGAATTCTGTTTAAGCATTGTTATCTCCTGATTATTTCTTCTCTTCCAAGATGTAAACCTCCTGTAACCGAACTTCCTTGTACGCAATCAGGGTCTTGCCCTATATTAAAACGCAGGCTCGGCCTCAACAGGGACGACGCTTCATAGAAAGTTTACATTCTAATTGATTCTCTTCATCTTTTTGCTTTGACAACTGATTCTCAATGTAGATTTGTTGAACACGATCTCTCCATAAGCTACCATGCCTTGCTCCTGCATCGCTGGGTAGCCCATATATCAAATACTTCTGATTCTGCAAGAACCATTAAGGAAACATAATAAATGAAATTAAAAACTAAAATGACTCATACTACTTTTTTTCATTAATAAGGTCAACTAGCTTGAAATTTAACATGAGAACGGGGAGCTAGCTAGATTTATACCGTTCCAAATGAAAATTTTGTGCCTGCTGTCTTGCTCCATGCTACATCCATCGGAGTTTGATCCTTGTTGTTTCTCGGCCATGCTGTCTTGCTCCATGCTACATCCAGCAGGCTGCCAAACAAAGTCTCAGCTCAGCATTTCTCAGCGCATACATCGCTGCCAAACAACAGCAAATGCATGGACTCAGCATGTCTACACTCAGCATGTATGAGAGAAGAACAACTAGGCTAGGTCCATACATGCTACCAAACACACCCTATGTGGGTGGATCCACACCTGGCGCAGCATCCAGCGGCGAGGCCATCAAGTTAGACATGCTGAACAAGTTTGAATGCCGAATAATTATTTTGAATGGTGAACAAAATTGAAAAAACATGAACAAAAATTTAAATATATTTTGAATTTTTGAACTTTTACTAAAAAATTTAAAAAAAATTGAAAGTCTAAACTTTTTTTTGGAAATTTAAATAAAATTTAAAATTCTGAACATTTTTTGAAAATTTAAACATATTTTGAAAGTCTGAGCTTTTTTGAATTTTTTTAAAAATGGATTTTTGAATTTTTTTCAAAAATTTAAATCAAATTTGATATTCTGAACATTTTTGAAATTTAAACTAAATTTTAAATTCTGAACATTTTTGAAAATTCAAACGAAATTTGAATTCTAAACATTTTTAAAATGATTAAACAAATTTAAAATTCTAATTTTTTTTTGAAAATTTAAACAATTTTGAAATTCTGAACATTTTTTAAAATTTAAACGATTTTGAAATTCTGTACATTTTTGAAAATTTAAAATTTTGAATATTTTTTAAAAATTTAAACAAAATTTGAAATTATGAACATTTTTTGGAAATTTAAACATATCTGGACGTCATCTGGTGGGTATGGACGAGGGTCGGGACTAGCATGGCTGCCTCCATGCACCCTCTCTGGGGTGCATGAGATGGGCATAGCTGAGGGTCCATTTTTGCATTAGTTGAGCATAGCCCTGGTGAGCCCATGCACCCTACCTAACAAGCAAAAGTGTGTCGAATTGGGAACCTTTACCCTCATGCACCCTCCATGCACCCTATCAAACACACCCATAAGCATCCTGGCCATGCACCTGCTCCCCAACTTGATGGCCTCATGCAAGGCCGTCTCCCCATTACCGTTGATATTCCTTAGCAACAGCTCCACCCCCTCATGGCCGTACTCCCCACCGAGCTGACAAACCAAGTGGAAAAGCATCATGAGGTTTCCGGACCTGGCGGCGAAGTGCAGTGGTGTGTCGATGTCGTCTTTCTCTTTACAGTCTTTAGTACAACTGTGTTTCATCATTCTTTACTTGGTGCTTCTATAGTTCTTCAGTATATGTATTTGTGCATCGAATTATGCATTCGTAGTTGAACCTATATTTGTAATAAACATGGTTGGATATGAAATAAGTGATTGCCTACTTTGAAATTCAAAACATGTGATTTTCAAATTAGGGATTAATTAGGGATTAATTGCAGATTACACTGCGCATGGTTTGCGAAAGCGAAACGTCTGCGATAGACGTGGAGATCAGAAACGTTTCTAGGATCCACTACGTGTGCGATCAATCTCCACTGCACACACGACATCCTCTTGAAAACTGTTTGCGTTAGGCCACCTTGCGCAAACATTTACCACATAAAAATTGTGTGTGATGGACAGTCTTTGCCAGACAGTTTCTTCTATGCACCGTGTGTGATGCATTCAATAACGCACATGATAAAATTGTTAATTTCGTGTGCAATGGCAACACTGTCACAATAACGGGGAAAATTCTGTGTGATATACCTGTGAACGGAAAAGTTTTCCTTGGAGCGTTGTGGGCGATGTACATGCGAACGAAAACATTTAGCGCGGACTGACTGCGTGGGATGTACTTGCGACTGGAAACTATTTCGCCTGTATAATTGTATTTTTTTAGCTCTATTGTACGTATTTTCATATTTGGGCGCTCGCCGATCGCACACGACCTCATTTAGCCGAGCGTGTGTGCCTGGAAGGCATGTTCCCGACGGTTTCTGGGTCGTGTGGGAAGGACCCCTCTATCGCCGTCACTCACTAGGCGACGGTTTCAAATGCCGTCGCGGAAAAGGGTTAAAAACCATTTGTATAGCACCGACGTGTACCAGTGCTTGTTCCAATGTAGTAGCATTTCTATCATACCTGCAATTAATAAGGACTTGTACGTTAGAATTATTATTTTTTGTACTAACCGTTGGATCTAAAAAAAAGCCCAGCACAAATTTGGTGGAAAAGCATGCATCCTGAGGTTTCCTGACCTAGCGGGCGTAGTGCAGTGTGTCGCCGTCGCCTTTCCACTTGGTCGCCTCGAACTTTTTTTTTTGCGGGTGAAAGGAGTGTATATTAATTAAGTAATGTGTCTACACTCAGTTTCACAGATCATACATAAATCCTCTGGCCCAGAGCTAAACCAAATGGTCGTACGCTGAGAAGAACGTCCCATATGTGCCATATAGTGAGCAGCAGCATTGCATGGCCTGCCTGCATGCACGAATTTGTGACATCGGATGCCATGCAGCAGGCTCTTCACCTCCTCTACCATACTAGCCACAGCTGATCGATTCATGCATATGTCATTCAGCATGTCCACTGCTTCTTTACAGTCAAGTTCAATGATCAGGTTGTTATCAGTGTGAGCGAGTGCCAGACCGATTCCTTCGAGGCAAGCAGCTAGATCCGCCTCAAGCGGCGAGTAGCATGAGCGGAGGTTTTTTTTTTTAGAAAAGAAGGATGACCCCCGGCCTCTGCATTTGGGAGATGCATACGGCCACTTTATTGATTATTCTCGAGGACCTTACAAAGTATTACAACAATGAGTCTGAATCCACCATCTTGGCAACACATGCCGCTACTCCTATCCAAAATGATGAGCATGAGCGGAGATAACGACAGGACAAGAAAATCACAGCTCCCTTGTCGTCCCGCAACACCATTCCAGCTCCTCCCGTACTCTCTCCATGCACATAGGAGCCATCCACATTGAGTTGGTCGCCTCGAACTTCCTTTGCCACAAACTCGGCGAAGGTGCCAGCACCTTTGCCACAGCCATCCCCGGGCGAGGGAGATTCACTAGTGCTGCTCCACGCCATAGATTTTTCTTGTGTATATATGTGCTATAGACCTAGAGCGTGTCAAGTGTCTACTTTCCTGTTCAGCGACCATCTCGCCTCCCTATTTATACCTCCCTCGTGGATGCATTAGTAGTAACTTGGTTACCCAAAGGTTAGCTAATCTTAGTTACACACCTAATCATCACATGCATACAGCAAGGATGCATGGTACGCTCACATAAAGAATGGTTTAGATTCCAACTTACCGCTTGTCTTTGTCTCCGACCACGTCCCTCGCCATGTCACTTGTCTTAAGCTCTAGGGTTTTTCCTCACAAGATGCGCAGCGGGAGGGCGCCGCTGAGTCGGGGATGGAGCGGAGGCGTCGAGACGACTAGGAGCCGACTGGTCTAGATGGAGCGAAGGGCGAAGATGGATCACTTGGGATGGTTCCATGAGGAAGCCGAGCCACACCATCTTCATCGTTGACGTGCTCCCGGTGGCCCGTTACAGATGACCCCCATCTGTGATGGTTGGCCACAAGCTGGTCAGTGCTATTCGGTCTGCGGTAGTAAATATGCAGGGCGCATACTCGAAAAAGTGATAGCGATTCTGCTAGACCCCTTTTAGACAAATCATCATATGAATGATTATTGCCACGTTCGGCCCATTATTATGACGTCTCTGCTACAGTTACTTTAAGGCACATAGTTCAACAAACTAAGCAAACACCAAACAACATGAAATGAACAGTAAGCATCTCGACATTGTCGCGCACCATCGTGGCCCTAGTGGTCTTTGCACGAAGTCACCGTTCTACATGCGATCTGTCCTCTTTGATCTGGCCATCAGCGAGTTCGGAACTTCTCCATAGAAGGAAAACATGGATTGGCATATATGCGCTCTTTGGACACCTTGATTGAATTGGGGCCAATCATGTACACCCGCAACATCAGCATAACCAGCTTCACTGGGTACCGTGAATCTCTGTTTTTGTTGACACCTCGGGACATGTCCGCACCAAGATTTTAAAGGGATCAACACATGCGGAGAATGCCATCAAGTGGTGAAGGTGACGGCTTGGAAGCGATGAAGACTTTGCTTCACATGTAGATGTCTAGGCTTGGCTTGCAGGATATGTTCCCGTCCAGACCGGGCTCGAGTTCCTGTGAGCCTGGTGGTACATGACTCGTAGTAGTAGACTCCGCAAGTGGGGGCGGCAGCATTGGAGGACTTTTACGTTGGTGGTGCTCCTTTGAGTACCTAGTCGTTATTTCTAGGGTGAAAACCCAAGTTCTGGCGTTTATTGGTTGTGCATCGCAGTGACCTTCTTGAAGGCATTGTTTTGGGAATGCGTTTTTTATTTTTTGATAGGGCAACGACAACACTTGTGCATTATTTATTTTTGGAAGGCGTTGCTTTTGGAGAATCTTCTTTCTAGTTCTGGTGTTGTCTTTGGTGGTGGTTAGCGTGCTGCTGTTGCGGATCATCGATCACCATCGTAGGGTCTTTTTCACCTTCGTTCCATAATGTAAGACGTTTTTTGGCACTAGTGTAGTGTCAAATAACGTTTTAGATTATGGGACGGAGGGAGTAGCTAGTATGACGACAAGGATGCATCCAATCCAATCATCCTTTGCGTATTTGTCTGCCACAATGAAGGAAGCAGGTAAGCATGCCAGAGCTAGCCGCAATATTCAACTCTTGCTTGATCAATAGCAATTTATTTAAAGCAGAGGAAGACAAAAGAGGATCGACATCTTGTCTTTCACTTTCAGCCCAGCCGCAAGTACGCTCCCTCCCTCCACGTGAGGCCTATGTCTTTCCTTTTTTCTTTTACTACTTTTGTCACTAACGTTGTCCCTGTGTACGTGTTTTTGGCTGTTCTCAGTGTGTTGACTGTGTACATTATGCTATGCAAATATTGGATATTCACTTAATATGGTTACTAGCACATATGCCCGTGCGTTGCAACGGGGAGATATATATATATTTATTTTTTTTGCAAGAAGAAGCGGGAGAGATAATTGATGTGTTCATCAAAAAGGGTTTCCAAGGCGGTGGGCGACAGAGCTAGAAGCCGCGGTCTTCTCACGGGACATCTTTGGCGCGCCAGATCTTGATAGTGGTGGGCCTGGTCAGCGTGGCGGCGACCACCAATTGGTACCTTTTTTTTCATAGTTTCATCCCCTTGCGCCCTTTGGTTTTTGCTGCTCGTCCGTCCGACAGAAAAAGACAGAAAAAGAAATATATGGTAGGTCCAGTTTGGCTCACCCGGGGGATAACGCAAAAAAATGGGGAACTACGTACGGAATGGATGGAACAAAATCTATAAGTATATGTTTTTCTTTTCTTAGGGCAGCTGCGTGGGAGCTACTATATCATGCCAGTGATACGCATAACAATTCGTGTCTGGGCCAGCCCACTGGCTGGCACCGAAATAAGATGTGTTTGCAAGGCACGAGTAATAATCCAAGAAACCACGTGTTGAACGATTGAACACATGACCTTACCTGACCATGTGCCGCTAGGCACGGCAACAAACGCCTACTGCTAAGCAATGGCCGGCGCGAATAATTAAGAAGACGGTGCAATGTCGGATTTAAAACATTTTCCAAACTTTTTTAAAATATGAATTGCTGAATATTCTTGGAAACGTGTTTTTCTTTAAATTACGAATATAATATTCTATAAATTTTGGAAAAAACATGAACAAAAATTGAAACAACATCATTTTCCGAAGACATGAGCCTTTTATCAAAACCCAAACATTTTATTATTTGTAACCGACTTTTGGAAACGGAATATGTTTTGAACATTCAAAACAAATTTATCAAATATGTTTTCAAATGCAGACATTATTCTGAATTGTGGACATGTTACTAAAACAATAATATATCTCAAAAATCAAAGTGCAATGTCGGATTTAAAATATTTTTTAACTTTTGAAAAATATGAATTCCCGAATATTCTAGAAAACATGTTTTTTTTAAATTACAAACAATATTTTTAATATTCCGTACATTTTGCAAAAAACCTGCCCAAAATTTGAAACAACATAATTTTCTGAAGACATGAACCTTTTATCAGAAACCAAATATTTTATAATTTCTGGCCGACTTTTTAAAACAGAACATGTTTTGAACATTCAAACAAATTTATGAAATATGTTTTCGTACGCAGATATTATTTTTAATCTGTGAAAATTTTAATAAAACAATATTATAATTCAAAAATAGAATAGTTTTTTAAAATTTATGTTTTTAAAGACCGAACATTTTTCTTTAATATTTATGAATTCGGAGAAAAATCGGAACGGGAAAATATATTAATGTTCCAAGCATTTTTAAAAAGGGGAAGACAATATTTTAACTAAAAAATCGGAAATTTGACAAAAATTCGAGTTCTGAAGTTTTTTAAAAAATTTAATTCTGAAATAAAGTAAAAATTGATATAAATTTGGACGGAGAAACAAAACGGGGCGGCCCAGTCTTGAAGTCCCTGCGTAGTCGCCGACTATCTACCGCACCGGCCGAGAGAAAGGCTTTTAGCGGCTACATGGGCAGGCAAATAAGTGGGCTGGCTTGGCTGGGCCACAACGTGTGCGGGCCGAGTATAAAATTCTGGATTGCCAAAAAAAATAGAACTTATGCAGAAAAAATTAGTACCACCTCGGATAGAAAATAAATTTCGAAAATAAATTACTAAAAATAAATAGACGTACGCATGCATTATTTTGTATCTGTGAACATTTTACTAAAACAATAATATATTTCAATAATCGATTAATTTCTAAAATACATGTTTTTAAAGCCCAAACATTTTTCCAAATAATTATGAATTTTAGAAAAAATCGGAACGAGAAAATAATTTAACGTTCCAAACATTTTTGAAACGGGGAAGACAATATTGTAAATCATAAAGGAAATCTGAAATTTGACAAAAAAATCAAGTTCTGAACATTTTTTCAAATTTTTTAATTACAAAACAAAGTGAAAATAAAAATAAATTTGTACAGGAAAACAAAACAGGCCGGCCCAGTCATGGGCACCCTGTGCGATCGGCGACTATCTACCGAGCATGGCGAGAAAAAGGATTTTCTCGGCTACATGAGCAGGCATAATAAGTGGGCTGACTTTGCTGGGCCACAATGTGTGCGGGCCAAGTATAAAATTCTGGATTGCTAAAAAAATAGACGTACACACAAAAAACTAGTACCACCTCGGATAGAAAAATAAATTTCGATGGTGAACGAATGAAAAAAGTGGAGAAACACACCTTGCTTTATTAGTACGAAGCGAGTGCGTACAAAGGAAAATAACCTGCAAAGGAGAAACATTTTTGTCATTAAAAACAACATCATTTTCTACATAGCCAAAGCGACCATAGTAAGGCATACGCTCCCATCCTTATTAGCGTTTTGTACCTATTTGAAATACCGTCCAGCCAATGATCAAAAATATTGGCAACACTTGTGGGCGAATACAAATTTGATGCTATTTGGATGGCTGACCACGTAGAACGCAATTCAAGATCAAGGATAAAAACTTACTTCAGTTCACCCAGTGGGTAGATAATAACTTTTAATCAATGGAGTGTATCCCTAGAGCAGGAATTGGCTAGCTGGCTTTCACCTTTTCCCCTCTTTTGCTTTTCCTATTTTTTCTCCGTACCTCTAGTAACAATTGTTCCGCGGTTCTTGGTTAAAAAAAAAAGAGACAGGACACACTCTATTGTGCGGGCAACACACTGTAGTAACTGGACGGAGTACTTAGCCACCAGTCAAAGCAATATAGCGACATGGCAAAGTCCTGTAGCAATCAACTATTTTCTAAAGAACTAACAATCTTTCAAATTGGCAAACATTTTTTTAAGAAACCTGAAGATCTAAAAATTTGTGAAAGTTTTTTAAAGTGCAAACATTTTTCAAAAACGAGCAATTGTTTACGACTAGGAGGTACTGTAGCAATTTTTTTTTGAAGCAAAGGTTTTGGAACATTTATTGTAAACACAATAATTTTTTTGTAAACGTGAAATTTTTTGAAAACATAATTTTCCAATGGGAACACACATTTTTTCATAACGTGAACAATTTCTGAAAACGCAATTTTTTTAATAAAATTGGACAAATTTTGTAATTCTTAACATTTTTGAAAATTTGAATATATGAAAAAGAGGAAAAGCAAAAGCAAAGCGAAAACCAGGAAAAGCCAAAAACTTAATATTGGACTAAAAACTTCTAGAAGGTTCAAAAATCGGTAAGGAACATTTTGGAAGGTTCCTCGAACAGGGGTCTCTTTTCCGCGTATCCTATATGGGTCATTTTACAGTGCATCCGGATGATATGGACCGTCCGTCGAAGCGAATTCAACGGTGCAGATCCGATTCAATACGCTGATGTCACGTGTATTATATCAGACCCCGAGGGGAATTTTCAGGAGAAAAAATATTTTGAACTGATCTAATTTTCCCTCCCAAATATTTCGAGGGTTTTCTCGGTATGAATTTCAGGGCTATTTTTGGTTCGATTTTTATCCCGTTCGCTAGGGTTTATTCTTCGCCGCCGCTACGTTTAATCCTCGCCGGCAAGATCTAGCCGCTCGTCACGGCCCCTCCCTCCCTCCTCGCCGGCAGGATCTAGCCGCGCGTCGTGGCCCCTCCCTTCCTCCACCCCAATTCCCTCGCGATCTCGCACCACCTTTTCAACGAACACGAGAGGAGGCGCACTGCCCTCCCCGCGGCGGCCGCCGGCGAAGAGTCGACGCCATCCCACCTCCCAGTCCTCCATGCGGGTGCCTATAGCCACAAGGTTATAGGCAACCTCTTTCCCACACCCCAATTGGTTGTTTGCGTCCTCTACATATCATTTCTCAGCCATGGCTGCAGCTTTGATCTGGCCATGCATCTCGTCCGATGGCAAGGTGGTTGAGTATGAATCATGTTCTGCGGGACTAGATGAAGCCGGCCGCCGGCCTCGACGGTTAGTCAATGTTACGGATGGATAGCATCTCTACTCCTAATGGAGCAGTTGGTGAATAGTCCGCGGTTATTTTTCGCTGGTTTTTTTTCGTCCTCCATCCCACCTCCCAATTTCGTCGGTTTTTTATTCGCCCCCCTCCTACTGGCCGGACAAACCCAACGTTTATTTGGTAACACAATGAATTCACATATGATGATTGACTAGGTGCTGGGGCGCGCCCGTGGCGCGCCTCTTGAGGGGGAGCTGGGCGTTGCCTGGTTGTACTCGCCCCTTTGAACACTCCTTTTTATTTTAATTAACGTTTGGGATGGTATCTTGATTGAACAAAGTTAGCAGCAGGAAAAGAAATATAAACTGTAGAGAGAAAACCCATTATGGATCTGAACATGAAACGTCTGATTGATATCAATGCTGTCAACATAAGCAGTAGGTCTTGAAAAGCATGATATAAGAGCGCACAAAAGAGGAGCATAGGTCATTACAGGGCTATAGCATAATTAGGAGTACTTAATAGTGCATTATATTAGATTATATTGACGGAGGGGCCGTAGCATGTTTGATTGTGCATCTAGAGGTGGTGCATGGTGAGAACCAGGCGGCGCCTTGAAATGATCCTAAAACGAAATGCACAGACATCTCCTTCACGAATGTTGGCGCGACGACGAAACTCAGACCAGTTGGTGGTTATAGTGGCCCTCTTGTCAGTTGCTACCATGATGCGACACTTGGCGACCAAATGGTCATCGGCAAGTCTCACCATGAGTGTATCATTGTTTGGATCAATGTAGTCGAGCAGGTTCTCTTCAGTATAGTTAACCTGAAAATACTGGTAAAAGAAAGCAGGTTATTTACATGGACATAAATTGTTGTGTGATATGGAAGATAACTTTGAATGCTTAAGTAAGAAGAGCAAAGAGAAGTGAATATTTGTGCTATCCAATTGATGATTCGAGTATGTACAGCCTAGTGTGTGAACATATAGAAACGAATTACCCGGGTGCGGGCGTGTGGAATCGGTATAGCCAGTTTTGGGCTTTGTTTTGCGAAAACACGGTTGGGCTGAGCATTTGCCATGGGCCAGGCGGATGGTATTTTTGGGCCTCGGCTGGAAGGACGTCCCATAAAGAAGCTTAAGAACAGAATCCGTTGGAGGTAAACATTGTCTTCTTTCTAACTATTTATGCATGTATTTATGGTGTGAAATGCTAAGCTCGCAACGCTGCAGCGGTTTGGATGACTCAGGAGCTAACTTAGACAATGAAATTTCAGTTTTGGAGATACGTATTGCTGTAATTTTCTAGTTCTTGCAACCTTGAAATTGTCAGTTTTGATAATTTCTTCTGAAGATAGAAACAGAAAACATTTTAATCTAAGCAGCCTTTTGTGTAACCTTGGCGCAGACAGAACTTGAAAATTTTAAACTCCAAGAAAAAACATTGGATAATCGTATAAGGTTGGTAGCTACTGGAGGTTGCAAAATTATTGACTGTAATTTGTCTGGTACCTAAAACAAATAGCTACATGATCTGAAAATAATTATACTTGCAGTGAAATGCATGAAAAGGTGAGGGAGTTAACTGAAGAGGAGAACAATCAGAGGTAAACTATATTCCTTCCATGTTTGGCTTTTGTACTTAATAGGATGCCAGTTTCTAATCATGTACTAATCTTTTTCTGGAATTCCTGCCTTTAGGTGGCTATACCTTACCGAGGATGACATCAAGGGATTGCCCTGTTTTCAGGTCTGTCTGTTTTACTGAGAAATGCAATATTATTCATTTCCAAAGGTCACTTTATTGCTAATTGTTCAGAGTTAGCTTAACAGACCAGCTATAATAATCTGTATGGAGATAATTTTGTTGCGATCTCATATGGTCTTTGTCGTTCTGCAGAATGAAACACTAATCGCGATAAAAGCACCTCATGGCACTACACTGGAAGTACCAGATCCTGATGAGGTAATGAAACAGTAAAAGTGATAAGTTCTCCATCTACTTCGTCTATTGTTTAATAATTATTACTAACTATTTTGCGACCTTTTTCTTTGCACATAACTGAATTTCAAATGGCACAAACAAGTTCGCTTAGGTTGATCTCGTTTTAAAGCGTATAACATACAAGAAAAAGCACAATAGACTGAAGCGGCAAGGAAAAGTGCTGAAAATCGAACCTGAAGAGAAAGATGATCCTTTGAGTAAATGAAACAGCAAGGCAAATCTGACGACGAACCGATTAGTGCGATTTCTGAAATAAGAAGAACAAATTTAACGTCTCACAGTGAAGGGACATAACGTCAAACAGTTCATGAGCATGAATGGAGTCACACAGGCAGGAAGCAAAAATCGACACACAACATCCATGGACACACATCAGTACAACACAAAAAAGGATAAACCAAATCCCATCGGCTCTTAGAAGCAGCAAACAATAGATCCATGGCACAAACGCACCCATGACTCAAGCAACACAGGAAAGATCGGGAACGGGCAGAACCTCACCTCTGAAAAGAAGGAACAAACAGCCGCACGGACGCACGACAAAGCAGCCACAGGCACCCTACACACGAAAAGAAAGCGGAAGGAAGAAAGATCAACAGCTGAGTGGAGAGCGGAAGCAGCGGAAATTAATAAGCGAACGAAAGAAGGAGCTCACCCTAACCAAACGCAACAGCAGCAGCGAGAGGAGCCATGAGGAAGTAGAGCGGCGACGCGGCAAGCAGGCAACAAGCAAAGCGATGGCGATGGCGATGGCGATGGCGATTGATGGCGAGCCACGGAAGCAACGGCAGCGGCCGCGAGAGATCGCACATTGCGCAACTGTTATTGTGTTTAATTTATACTTTGATAACCCAACTAACGGATGGTAATATTCCTTAATCTCTACCTCTATACTTACTATTAAAGCAAGGTGATATTCTTGGTTTCGTCCCGCATCTCTAATCTAATAATAAAGCGCCGTGGGTTTCTGGTCGTCCGTCGTCGCTGGCGTTTTGCGAAAAAGCCCCTCGGTTTATAAAAAATCAACCCGCAGACCCTGTTTTAGTATGGGTCTCTATATAACGTTTCATTTTGCAAAAAAAAAAACCCTGTACTCATTTGAATTTCACTCGCTGTCCTCCCGTCATCTTATCCATTCCTCCTGCGGCAACGGCGGCGGCTACGCCCATTCCGTCGTGCGCCGTCGACGGCCGTCGCCGGCGTGTGGCCACGGCGAAGGTGGTCGGCCCAGACGGCTCTTTGGTGCAGTTCGCGGCGCCCGTCATGGCGGGCGAGGCGCTGGGGGACGCCGCCAGCGCGTCGAGCTTCCTGTGCAGCGCCGACGAGCTCCGCTTCGACGCGCCCGCCCGTGCGCTGGCGGCCGAGGAGGCGCTGCAGCCCGTGTGGCTCTACTTCGCGAGCTCCGCTTCGACGCGCCCGCCCGTGCGCTGGCGGCCGAGGAGGCGCTGCAGCCCGTGTGGCTCTACTTCGCGAGCTCCGCTTCGACGCGCCCGCCCGTGCGCTGGCGGCCGAGGAGGCGCTGCAGCCCGGGTGGCTCTACTTCGCGCTGCCCATGTCCATGCGCCGCCGGCCGCTCTCCGGGCAGGAGATGGCCGCCCTCGCCGTCAAGGCCAGCTCCGCGCTCGCCGTCGCCAGCGGTAAGGGGCGGAAGGCGGCTCGGGTGGCGCCTCGCGCGGGAGGATGGAGTCCCTGACGAATTTTTGCTCCCGTGTTTTATTTGAATTTCTGACGGAAATCCTGCTCCCGTGTCCTTCTCAAACTCCTGCTCAGGTCTCCTTCTCAAACAAAGAAACCGTCCCGACCCGGATTGGAGTTCGCTGCTATAAGTTGAATTGTTCTTGGCCCGAATCATGAACCAGGCCAGCGCCACCAGCGAGTAGTGCACCGTCGCTTATGCTCCGCATCATGTCGCCTTTGAGTACGCTGGAGGAACAGACACCGAGTTCGCCTTTGAGTACGCCGGAGGAACCGGCACCGAGTTCGCCTTTGAGTACGCCGGAGGAACCGGCACCGTGTTCGCCGGAATTCTTGGTCCAGAGAAGCACTCTGAGTCCAACGGTGGCTACAACACAGGTATGTGATGCCTCGACCTCCCTCAAAAACAGCCCTGTTGTTGCCCCTTCCCTCAAGCTTTTGTGTGTTCAGAGTATCTGTATTGTTTGATTTTTTGCATGCACTGTGGCTGGACATGATGTTGGCAGTGTATATCTTCTAGGCCAATTACTGAATAAATCTGACCATGGTTGATTCGGCAGTGTACTGATTGCTTAGTATAGATTGAAGCAGCTTATGCATTGGTGGGGCTGACAACTGAAGGAACTGCCCTGTTGTTGCCCCTTCCCTCAAGCTTTTGTTCTTCAGAGATTTATTTAGAGAGATGGTAACTGAGCAGTAGGTTGTTTTCTGTATTGTTTGATTTTTTACATGCACTGTGGCTGGACATGATGTTGGCAAATACACTAGAGATTATGCTGCAATCTAGCATATATCTTCTAGGCCAATTACTGAATAAATGTGACGATGTTTGATTCGGCAGTGTACTGTTTGCTTAGTATAGATTGAAGCAGATTTTGCATTGGTGGGCCTGACAACTGAAGGAACTGCATCCTCATGGTGGCGCCGCGTTCCCTACTTTATTGTCCATGCTTCATAACATTTTTTCAAGAATAAAAATCGTGACATGCATCCATGAGCACTCCTCTTGACTTGATTGTGTGTTGTAGGGACTGAAAGCCTACCAGTAATTGGGGTGGTCTGCCACTGAACATCCTCTCCAGCAACACCACAAAATACATATAGTTCCCTTTGATGTTTACATATAGCTTAAATTACAGATGTTTTTCCATATATTTAACTTCCAGATTGTGTCGGAGAATATTTTTGCTCCTTTTCCATTGTTCGTTGCCCATTCGTCCCGTTCTGCTCCTGTTTGTCATGAGTAATGTGATGTGTTGAAATAGAGGGCACAAACTTATGGGGCCTTTTAGCCATGGGGCTACCTCGCCCACGCCACCATGTGTCGCATGCTATTCTTCGTGTCGCCAATGGGTCCATATGATTCATCATCAACGGCTACCTTCTCTTTGCCCACACCTCCATCCACATCTCCATTGATTCACTTCGACCTTATTTGCACTTCTGTTGGCTCGTCGTTAACGATATCTATTCAGGTAAAGTTTGCTTTCTAGGCTGAGTTCCATAAGATCTCCACGGTTTGGATCGTTAGTGGTGTGTACGGATTTATTTATTCCCTTTGCAACACATAGTTTCTTTACTATACCTACTAATATAGGGAGACGTACTTCTGCCCATCCGTAGTAATTTTGTGGAAACCCCCCTGCCATTCTTTAAAATTAACTCGCGTCTTATTTTAATCTATATCTACTCATAAAGGGAGAAGTGCATCTGCCCGTCAACGATTTGCTCTTCCTTTTAGAAAACCCTATAGTCTTTTGGTTAATCAACCCGCGGTCCATCCACTATTTTTGGGTAGATTCAAATGATTTTTAAAAATATCCATATCTTTTAAATCTAACTCTAATTTTGCACGTTATATATGAAAATTGACTAGAATAATATGTAGAATATGAATATGATATCGTTTTACGTGTTAAACATTTATTTAATGATATTTAGGATGCAATTTTAATCAATAGTGCACGATCCATCTTTCCTTCATACCGGCGTATATCCGGATTGGAAATCAAAACCTCAGCAAAATAAGTTTGGAGGCAAAAGAATCATCTATTACCATGCATGCATGCCTTGGCAAACCCTCCAAGGAAAAAAATAGATTCCTCATCTTATTATGCGGAGAGACAGACACCTTAGAATTGACCATATTCAAACGTGTTATGATTGTGTAAGCACAGTGGTCACCATTGACAAGGGAAGAAAGAAGGATAAGTGGCAACACAGATGGGATGCACCGTGGATCTATTGGAGTCTTCAGTCATGGTTATTGTGTTAGGGGCGTGTGGTTTTTTCTCTCGCTGCAACGCACGGGCTCTTTTGCTAGTATATATAATAACTAGCAAAAGGGCCCGTGAGTTGCAACGGGAAAAAACTACACGTAGTTCAATATCTCATAGATGGTCTTGTACATTTGACAAACTACGGTTTTCAGATCAAGCAACACCAACTTTGGGCATCTTTAGATAATATACCAATAAATCATGACAGTTGTATGTATGTCAAAACAATAAACAATTGTATGTATGAGAAAAGAGGAGTGTATGTCTCCCTTCAATAGCCAAAAGAATCAGCCTAAAACGAAATCAGTTTTATTCAAATCTTATGTCAAGGATATCAGTACAACTTTTAGATCGTTTACAACCAGCCCCGAATAAATGCACTCTAGCGAGGCCCAATAGCATATGGTGGAACTACCCTGTCCTAGACCACCTATACCTAACCCCTCTACACAAAGACTTTGGGAAAAAGTACAGCAATAGGAAACATACCTCTTCTATGTAACAAAAAAAACAGAAAAGAAAGATGGAAGAAGAAGAGGAAGAGAGCAAAGCTAGAAAATAGGAAATTACAAGGAGATATGTATGATAAACCTGCAGTGAAGCATGGCAGATCAATCCAGGTCGGATCCATAGCAATCAAATCTTCTGAATTTCACATGATTGTGTCCTGCAGATCACTACTTCTCGACAATACTAATGCCCCACCTGATCAACATGCTTTGGCTAACACTAAAAGAAAAATAAATTAAAATCATATGAAATAGTCTGTTATGACTAATAAAGCTTAGAATCACAGGTACACTATCCATAAAAAATATGGGAGAAACTACTTCTGCCTATATTATGTACTATGAAACATGGGAAAAGTGACTAATAAAGCTTATAATCACGCTTACGCTAAACTTTCTATTCTATGCATTAAAAGGAAAATCACAATGCACCTACTGTAGAGACTATAACACATCAAGAGGCAAAACTTACACTGAAATTGGTAAGAAGATACAACTACTGAATAATGTCAGTGAAGAAGCTGTACACTGAATTTTGCAGAATCACAAGATTCACATGTGCTTCAAAGTCACAGATCGCTCCATGTCACATAAAAAACATAAATCACTATTGGACCAAGGGCTGCATTCCTTCTACAAAATTACTGCATCTGCTGTTTGACTGTATACTGAGATTAAAAACCTAATTAAAATTATTTAGCTATTTATACCCTTCAAAACAGTAATACCAGTAACCAAAAACACAACAAATAGATTTGTATATGCTGCTGAATGAAGTAAACCCACCAATTTTATCCTTATAGTGATCATGAACGATCAGTTCCTGTATAGTAAACATAAGAAAACGAAATTTGATTCGTATTCATTTACCGATGATAAACTTTACATGTATTTATCATAGTGTGCTCCTAATAGTATTTCCTGTGTAAGTGAACCAAAATCGCAAAGAGGCTACAATCACACACATTGAAGACAAGGTTTTAGGAGTTCTAACAGAATTACACTTTTCATACTTCATTTTCTAGCTTTCTCAATACAGGGTCTATAATTTTTATATGTGTCATTTCAGTAGTGATACTTGGTTCTTATATTCAGAGCTCCTAAGTTCGCTGAAAATCTTGAAGAAAAACAATAAATAAGAAAATTGTAGGGTTTTTGGCCTATCTGGCTTCCCATAACTGTGGTTTCATGTCTTAGGAGTCATTTTTTCATATTCATAAGCTCATATGTGCAGTTTGTGAGATGAAAAGAATTAGCTATGTAGATTAAAAAAAACAGTGCACAGTTTTGAATAATTCAGTGAAAGTGAAGCCAAAATAGAGAATTAGTGCATGTTACATCATCATTATCAGTTGAATAATAGCAACCAAAAATGCAAGTGTTCAAAATAAACATGTGTATATGTTAGGGCAGCACATGCAATATACTCACAAGATATGGTAGATTAGCCGCTGACACCCATTACTTAGGATGCCAACCACTCAATGCACTCGGTGACCATTCCCCTCCATCTTCTGCGCCCCAATTACAATAGTGTGTAGTTGACTTGCTACAAGAACTTGCTAATGGAAGCCATAGTGGAGTTGATGAGCTACAACGCCATGTTGTTGTCGCTTTGGGTCGAAAGTGTGACTAATTATTTCCAAAAGAATTGAATCAAGGCAACTAATTACACTTTGAATACCTACGTGAACAATACCTGGGTTGTCGTCTGCAATTTGTCTTCTGAATATTTATTCCCTGCCTTTGATCAAACCAATTTGTCTTCTGCCAATAGATAGATTATTGCTCTGAAGGGCTCTCTGCAGTAACCTTTTTACATGGAGTAGATCACCCTTGGCTGCTGGAGCATTTGGACAACAAGAAACGCAGCAATCTTTAAAAGGATAAGGCCCAGTGAGCTAGACCTGCTACTTCACAGAGCCACCCGAAAATCCTACGCCAATTCCAGTCCCGAGTAGACAATTTTGTTAACAGAGAAGAAGCTTTCTCAATTTCTGGATGTTGCCAATGTT
Organism: Triticum aestivum; assembly: GCF_018294505.1. Lineage (NCBI taxonomy): Eukaryota > Viridiplantae > Streptophyta > Magnoliopsida > Poales > Poaceae > Triticum > Triticum aestivum. The sequence continues at coordinate 582,232 of NC_057801.1, forward strand.
AGTTTGTGCAAAGATGTTGTTTATTCAACCGACATAATCCATCCACAGGTCATCGCCAATAACAAAGTGCATTACAGACAGAGGATGTAGAGCATCTTGAAGAAGTTGTCAGCAAAAATAATTATACTGGAACAAAAGGATATTAGTAATTCTAAAATTCTAATTGCAAGAACTACACCCATACTGTTTGGGTTTCTGAATCAATCAGCATTATAGAAACTCCTGTTGCTGGGTGTTTTACCGGGGCGAAATCCTTTGCTTGCATAACAACAAACAACAAATAGGGCTTAGCCATATATGTGTGCGTAGCTTCAACAAATTAATCAAACAAAATTATTGCCTCTCAGTCTCAAGGAACCAAACGAAATCCAATAATTTTTCAACCTACCGCATCAAACTGGTACAATAGCATGGACTGAAGAATGGATTTTATTTTAACAAAACGAGCACACAAGCCAGCTGTAATTGGCCGCCGTGGACACCATCCGAACAGCAAAAAATGGTCTCGTACAATAGCATGGAGTGAAGAATGGATTTATTTTAACAAAAAGAGCACACAAACCAGCTGTAGTTGGCCGCCGTGGACACCATCCGAACAGCAACAAATGGTTATACATCTGGTTTTCTAGGAGGAGAATGACTTGATGTTCCCTCCGTTCTCGGTGCTACCAATAGCGTCGGCTCCTTAGTGCTAGTTCAAGAGAAGAGAGAGAGAGAGATTGGTTAGGTCATATGACATAAGAGCAGCAACTTTCTGCTTCTCTGTGCTGGTTGCAGAGAAACAAAACAGAGAGGGCCAGATCGGCCTCGCCACTCCGTCACCAGCTGCCGCTGGTGAAGACCTCCCAGCCGTTCTCAACCTTGCCTGGCACATGACATGGCCCCGCCGCCCCCTCACCAGAGCTCGAACCGCTGCATGTGTCTGTCCCCGTGCAGCTGATCACCGCAGGTCAGGGCGGAGATCCGCCAGCACCACTCGCTGCTCATTCGCCTGCCTCCCTGCCGATTGTCCTCCCACACAATCTTCCTGTCATGTTGTACACTCTCCGGCAAGCCTGTGCAGGTGCTCGACGTACGCGTTGCCCCCCATCCGCACTCGCCAAGCTCCACCCTGGGCACTACCCGTTCCCGTTGTCGGCGCTCACCACGAGAGAGAGAGAGAGAGAGAGAGAGAGAGAGAGAGAGAGAGAGAGAGAGAGGAAACAGGCTGGAAAGAGGGGCAATGGGCAATACCTGCAGAGCTCTGCCTACCAGCCATGAAGACCCGCCTCTGCCTGCAAGGACTTCGCGCCATCGCGCCGGATCCCTCCGTCGCCCGGCTCCGGTGAGCTCCCGCCTCTCCTCCCACCTCTGGATCCGGCTCCCCAGCACCTTCCACGCACGGATTCGGCCCCTGCAAGCTCAGGCCGCCGCCGCCGCCGCCATTCATCGAGCAGCCGCGCCGCCGCCAGTCGCTCGAGCAGCGGCGTTGACTCGATCCAGGTAGCCCGACGACGATAAAAAAAAGGATCGCGGGTTGAATACCGGAAAATACATGGTCTTTTATGTAAAAACGAAACGTTTTCTCACTTTAGCCACTTAAGAGGGGACTGCGGGTTGATTTTACAGAAACAGAGGGACTTTTTTGCAAAATTGCTAATGACGTACGACCAGAAGCGATAGCTGCTTTATTAGTAGGGAAAGATAAAGGGTACGTTTGGTTTGTGCCTGTGACAGCCACGCCAACCATTGGCTCGCCAAAAAGTTGGCGGAGGAATCGGCCGCCACGAACTCGCCAATAAATTGGACGCAGAATGAACTGGGGAAGTGAACGAGCCTGGGGCAAGCCAATTAATTGGTACTGATCCAAACAGGTGTTGGTGCTCAGGTCAACGCCAATATTTTGGCGTGGCGGACGAGGGCTGCAAACCAAACAGCCCCAAAGCACGCAGGGTCTTTGCCCGTCCGTCGCGCCAATTTGCAAAAAAGCCCCTGCGTTTATATGAAATCAACCCGCAGTCCATATTTAAGTCACTCCGAACCGTTATTTTACAGTTTTTCAAAAAACCCCTTGACTTTTTAGGTATTCTATTCGCGGATCATATTTAATACAAACAAATGCTTTTCTAAACCATCCATATCTTTTAAACCGTAACTTCGATTTAAACATGTTATATATGAATTTTAATTAGAAAAATATGTAGAATATGAATATAAGATTATTTTAACCTGTTACGTATTTATAAATATTATTTCGAAAGATATTTAATTCAAACAAATGGTTTTCTAAATTATACGCATCTTTTAAACCGTAACTCCGATTTTAATATGTTATATATGAAATTTGAATAGAAAAATGCGTGAAATCTGTATATGATGTTAATTTTACCTGTTAAATATTTTTTAAATATTGTTTTGGAAGGAAACTGATAACTATAGTGCACGATCCATTTTTCTTTGATACAGGCGGTGATCCGGATTGCAAATAAACACCCACTATAATCATGTAGGGAAACGAAAACATCAAGAACTACACATGCATACCTCTGAATATGTCGCAGGGGAAAACAACAGATTTCTCATCGCGAGCGTGAGAGAAAGCGAGAGAGAGGGAGAGGGAGGACAGAGACAGAGACGTCTTAGGATTAACCACATTCTAACACGTTTTGGTTTGCGTGAACACTAAGGCCATCGCCGGCGAGGGTGGGAAGAAGGATAAACGGCAACACAAATATGATGCGTCGCTAAAATAAAGGAGATGGATCTATTGTGGTCTTGAGTGATGGTTGTTCGGTTAAGAGCGTGTGTTGTGTTTTTTCTCCCGTTGCAATGCACGGGCTCTTTTGCTATACTAGTAATAATAAAGCAGCTATTGTTTCTGGTGGTACGTCACATGATTTGCCCCTAAAATTGCTAAATATTACCCACCAATGCCACCCATAAGTAGGAAAAATGATTCAGTTTTTTTTCACCACTCGCGGCAGTGGTCTCTGGTTTATCAACAGGGATGGCTCAATAGCATCTAAAGGACAGACGTAGTACATTGGCTGGAGCGTCGGTTTTCTATCCGGGAGACGTGGGTTCGAGCCCGGGCTCTCTCAACTGTATTCCCTTTTTCTTGTTTAATTTTTCTTCTTCCTGACATATCAAAATGGTCTTCAAAATGTGTATAAACTTTAAATATACATACATACTACCTGAAAAATCCTTTTGTCGGCCTAATTTTTTATGCCTGGCAGTTTTTTTTTTTGCATAATAATACGTGTCTCATTCATATCATAAAGATTAAAGTACAAGTCACGTAAGGACCGACATGACAAAACTGAAAAGATAGCAGAACATCTCTGAGCTTGACACCAACGCCCATCACCTGCCTCCGGCACCATGACAGCAGCCACCAGAGAAAAGAATGATGGATCACCTCCTCACCCGAGCTCGACGCGGCTCCATCGCTGATATGCAGCTTTGCGGACCTCCAAGGTGGCTCACCAAAACTGAAGCCCTTACCGTTGAACGAATCAGACCGGGGCAACACCCCGGCACGCCATCGAACTCCAGATCTGGCACCCCACCGCGACTAAGACGTCGCGGAAGGAAACCATACCTGCCATCCACGAACCACGAACTCAGCACATGTTCCGTCTTCCAGACGTCGTCGATGCAGACCACAATCTGCATCCGCTCCTGGACTACCTCCCAAGCTCCGCGCCGATGCTGGAGCAAACGCCGACGCAACGACGGAGCCCGAGGACACATGTCCACCACGAGGATGCCGCCGCCGCCACGCCATCCTTGCTTAAACAGACTGGTTTCCAAATCCATCCCCAACCAAAGGACCAATGGCATTGTCAAGGAAGGATCCGAAGAATCTTTATTCAGCGCTGTCATCGTCGCCGCCGAAACAAAGACGATGAACAGCCTAAAATGGTCTTCAAAATATTTATCTATCAAACACTTACTCAAAATATAACATGTTATATATGGAAAAAATTGAAGATGTGTATAAATTTTAAATATACATACATACCTAAAAAATCCTTTCGTCAGCCTAATTTTTTACATCCCATTGGTCTGAGTCAGGCACAAACGATACACGCGGTTTTTCCGTTCATCTCTCTACGATATTCCATCTGAATCTATTGAACATGGACATAGGACTAGATAAATACATGTATAAAAATATAAGAATTCTTGAAAAAATAGGCTCACCTCGGCAAAGTCATCGCCACCTTAGCGGCAGCCCTAGCACGCGGACGCATCGATCTAGACGCCCAACACATTTTCGATCAGGTGCATTAGTACCACTATATTGATCGCATCAGCCCCTGCTTGCATCAATCAATCATCAATGGTATAAAGGACCCTCGATGATTACATTGTATGCACATATTAGCATATGGGAGTTGGTCATCTTGTGAAAGATTATACCATTTATACGTATATGCACTCCATGGAGAGACCGGGACAAGAAGTACTTCTACCGCAACTTTTAATCGCCCTAAACATACTTGTGATTTGGCATTGATTACTCTACAAGTTTACAATGAGATGGGGAGCTTGCTGATCTTTGAAACCAGGCTGGCTCCGCATGTCTCGCTTCCCTCGAGTGGGAGCTCAGCAACTCTCTCACTGGGAGGCCGACATGGTCATCCCCGTTGAATCAGTCCCTGACATATCTCTTTGACTCAGAACTCAAGCTAATGTACATGTCTTTGCCTACTGACCAACTGTCTGTCAACTGCAACAACACATGCAGTAACGGATGTCGCAAAAGCTAGGTAGATGCTTTCTATCGGACCATACAGTATTTGACACGTACTCCCTCTGCAAAGAACTGGAACACTTAATTTCTTTATAGAGGGAGTACTATTTTTCAAGTTTAATATGTTTTTAGGTAACCTACATCTTTCTTACCCTTCACCGTCGATGGTACCAAATTTTTCCATGTGCATGATTCCACCCAAATATATTTGATGCAACATCACAACCTTCTATTGCAGCTATAATGATTACCATCAAGGGATGTGGATACTAGCTCCACCAGGAGCATTTGGTTATATAACCCACATACAAGCAAATCAAAATCATTAATTTTGTTGACAAGGAAAGTAAAACTGATCGAGGCTGCGGTTATTAAGATGGCACTCAGAGTAGACCTTGACCTCCACCTCTATTTTCTAACTGGCATTTGCTCAGTATGATGATGGAAACCACAAGGCCGTGTACATAATAAAACTTGCAAAAGGGCGGAAGAAAACTTGCAAAAGGGCAGAAGGATGAATAGGTTGATGACAATGACGAGATGGAGCAATTGTGATAAGTGGCCAAACATAATTTTGTTACCCCGTTGCAACGCACGGGCTCTTTTGCTATTTATATTATCTTTCCCTAATAATAAAGAACGGATTGACTCCATGGGTTCACCGTCACAATACGCTTCTTCCCGTGAATTTATGATTTTTCAAGTCCCTTGATAGATCCACCCTGATAGATCAATTATCTCCAAACTCCCTTCAAAATTGTGTCCTAACTAAATCCAAAATTATCACCTAACTAAATCCAAATTATCTCCTAACTAAGTCGAAAATAACTCCAACCTCCATACAAAAATAATTATCTCCTAATTAAATCCAAAATATCTCGAAACTCAATTCAAAAGCATCTCCTAACTAAATCCAAAATAACTTTCTTTGAATCCAAATATGCTGACAACTTTCTCATGGCACACAACCCAAACTAAGTGCTTCAATATGTCCTAGCTAAATCCGACTTACACTTCCTTTGAATCAAAATCTTGTCACAACTTTCTGAAACCATAAACCCTAACTAACTACATCAACATGTCCTAGCTAAATCCAACTTACACTCCCTTTCAATCGAAATCTCGTCACAACTTTCTGAAACCATAAACCCTAAACCTCACATGACATATCCTAAACCCTAATCAAATCCGACCCCTATTGGTAATATATGCATAAGGGACCAGCAAAGATTTGAGATGGCTAGGCACTTACAGCGAAGATCCGGCGTGAAAAAGTTGATGCATGTCGATGAGGATGATGAGTATTTCCGGACGGAGGGAGTAGCTGGGATCATCCCTGGGCAGCTGCACAAGTAATCCAGCAGAAACTTATGAACAAACACAAAACGACAGCTGCAAGCAAAGCTGATACACTATTTTTTATGATACAGGTTTCAAATAATTTTCATTCGCTCGCTTGTAAGCACTTATTTTCTCCACGTCGCCCAATCTTAATTTCGATGTGAGCTACGTATTTTTGTTGGACAACCGAAGTGAGCAATTTTTTAATACAAAATTAATCAGTACAAACCTTGGGACTCGCACCTCGCAGGACACATGGAGTCTGTGATATTTACACTCGATGTTGATTACTGCATACCTATAAGAGATGCATTTCCCCTTAATTTTGTGCTTATCGATTCACACTTTTGTTTAATCTAAAATTGATGGAATCCTTACCCGCGAAAAAAAGTATGGAAGCCACAAAAAGTCTAAGCTCGAGTTGCGTGGGTGCACATCACGCCACTAGTACATTATGGTTGGGACGCTTTTGGGTGGAACTTATTAGTGCGGTATGGGCCGAGCCACACACCTCTAGTATGTTTTTTCTTGTGATGAAAAGCAACACCATTAATTGTATTTCAACTCCTCCTAGAGAGAAGATGAGACAACAACCAACAACATAGACACATAGCAGAAAAGACTAGACACATAGGCCCATCTTATTGGGCACATCAATCAAAGCGCTGGCTGCACAGTAAAGATTAGTCGTTTCTGGTTGTATTTGGCTCGGCTATTTGTTTCTCAATTGGTCCACCGATCTATGCATGTCAATGAAGACAAACAAAAGGACAAAGGGCATGTGGATCAAACTGGAATCTAACCCATTTGATCTATATGATAATTGGTCGCTCCTCTGTCACATAGCATACGAAAAGTTGATAGTTAGGTGGGCACTATGAAAGTAGGACTAGCCTCACATTTTCGTTGACAAAGAGCAACTATATATATTAATATCAGCCTGATATCAACTGAACCCGGCCTCTACAGTAACTCAGTGTGAAGAGATAGCCTATGCCAACATAATATTTGACACAACTCTAACAATTTTTCCATGAATAATGAATGATAGTTCATCCAGGTTGAGCCACCGTTAGTGATTGTTCGGTTCAAGATTGCTAACCGGTCCTGCCACCGGTTGAGCCAGCGTTAGTGGAGGAGATACCCGAGTGGCATGTTTGTATATTTTCTCGGACGTGAAGTTTTTTCCACCCGAGCTCAAATGAGCTCGGGATGAGTAGTATATTCGAAAAATATTGAATGGATATTAAAAAAAACTGATTTTTATGGAAAACTTTGACGAATGTTCTAAGAGCTTGCAAAGTTTCATCATGAAATCACATTTGTGGAAGTCTTGCGAAAAAAACAAAATCGATACTCTAAAAATGCTACTTTCGGAAGCCTTTTGGAGCACTAATTTTGTTATTTTTGCCATGAGTTCCAAAAATGTGATTTCGTGCTGAAATTTTGCAAGCTCTTAAAGTATTTGTCAAAGTTTGCCGTAATTTTTTTTTGCAGATTTTTTGAACATTTTAAAAATGTTTTTGAGTCACTGTTCACCATGAGCTCATTTGAGCTCGGGTGTAGAAGGGCACTTCCGTATTTGCTCCATCTAATGAGACACTCTGAAAGTTACAAACAACAGGTCATCAACATAAAGGTGTGTATTTCTATTTCAAATCTGTCAATTTGATCACCGAGGTGCCTGGGGTGGGAAATGAAAGACAAGATCTTGATCCAGTTCGCTAGTTGAATATTGTGGTTAGGTCTCGTCTGCTTGCTTGCTTACCTGCTTCTTTGTCTCTCGATTCGAGGCACACACTTGCGAGTGCCGCCCAAACGAGTCGATCTATGTGACTAGTACAAAACTATGGTCGTTAATTAGATGGCCAATATAAAACTAGGACTAGCACTAGTAGAAAAAGGGTCAAACGTGAAGCACATTAGTGCCGGTTTGTATTAGAGCCGGCACTAATGTATACATTAGTGCCGGTTCCAACGGCTAGCCGGGCCGCTCTCATTAGTATCGGTTCGTGGCTAACCTTTAGCACCGGTTCGTGCCACGAACCGGTACTAATGAGTGTGGTGGCAAGATGTTGTCAGTCTGGGCCCCCTCCAGCACCTATAGGTCCTCCTACATATAAACCCTTCGTCCAGCTCGCTCTGTTCTTCCCCCTTTCCCCTCTCCTCTCCTCTCTGTTCTTCCTCTTCTCCGCTCGAGCTCATCACACATTTTGCCCAAAATTTGTCAAGATTTGAAGGCCCCCATCCATTCAAGTGATCACAAAGGTTAGCAACTTTGTCCTTTCATCTCTCATTGCTAGATTAACTCTTGCAATGCTTTATATAGTTACTAATTTGTGAGTTTAGTAATTTGGGAGGAAATATATATATATATATATATATATATATATATATATATATATATATATATATATATATATGTGTGCTAGTATTTGATTTATATGCAATTTGAGGTCAAAAATAACACTTAGTTTGCATATGTAGGTGTGGTTTACTTAGTGCCTTCTAAATCTCCGTCGTAACCACCGTCGATTGCCCGCACCGTCCCGTCGCCGGCACCACCTTGTGGTGAGCCTCTTGTTCATGAAATTTTATATAAAAAATTGATGTTTGTGTGATTTGGATATATAGTTAATCATGTAATAATTATCTTACCCGTACGTTGTTTTTTATGCATAGTGCCATGGTTTTGATATCCGTCCCCGTCGGCCCTCGTCCTTGTTATGATTCGGATGTGGTATATTCTCTTTTAAAACTATTTGTTGCATTTCGTGTTTATGACAAATTATGCCCATCAAGTTGACATAGATATTTTTATATAGGAGGTATGTGAACCGGAAATTCCAACCGACCATATTGTCGAGAGGTTAAATTTAGTTGAAAGAGAAAACGAGTACTTGAAAGAAAAATTGAAAAGAATTGAGGGGGAGAAGATGGAATTGGAGTTGCATGTTGCCGATGTCGTCGATGATCACAAGATCAAGATGGAGAAAATGCGCTTGAAGAATAGAAAGATTAGAAAATATGCCATGAATAGTGAGGCTTGGTATCATTATGCTGTTGGATCAATTGTTACCTTAGTTGCGATCTTGATCGCATTTGTTGTTGCATTTAAATGCTTTAGCTAGAGAGTTATTTGTTTGTTGCATCTAAGTGTTGTATGAACTTTATGTATGAACTTGTATTAATTTGGTCTATTCGGTGTTGTGTAATGAAGATGAGCCGGCAATGGATGTACGATGACCGATGCTCTCCCCAGTTCGTTGAGGGTGTGCATACTTTTCTGCTTGTGGCTGTAAGAATGGTCGCAATTACTCTACGTCAAGAACCATTCACGTCCACCTGTTTGAGTCAGGTTTCATGCCCCACTATAATGTTTGGACCAAGCATGGAGAAAGAGGGGTTATGATGGAAGACAATGAAGAAGAAAAGGACGACGACAGCTATCCTGGCCATGGGTTCCCTGAATACGATGATACAATAATGGGGGAAGAAGCTGAGCCGGTAATGCGGGAAGAAGCTGAGCCGGCAATGCGGGAAAAAGCTGAAGAAGAGGCATCAGATGAGCCCGTTGATGATCTAGGTCGGGCCATTGCCGATGCAAAGAGAAACTGCGCAAGTGATTTGGAAAAGAAGAAGTTGCAGCGCACGTTAGAGGATCACAAAAAATTGTTGTACCCGAATTGCGTAGGTGACAAGAAAAAGCTGGGCACCACACTGGAATTGCTGCAATGGAAGGCAGAGAATGGTGTATCTGACAAGGGATTTGGAAAGTTGCTGGTAATGATAAAGGATATGCTTCCAAAGGACAATGAATTGCCCGAGAGTACGTACGAAGCAAAGAAGGTTGTCTGCCCTCTAGGGTTAGAGGTGCAGAAGATACATGCATGCCCTAATGATTGCATCCTCTACTGCGGTGAGTACGAGGATTTGAACGCTTACCCGGTATGTGGTGCATTGCGCTATAAGATCAGCCGCGATGAGCCTGGTGATGTCGAGGGCGAGCGCCCCAGGAAGAAGATTCCTGCCAAGGTGATGTGGTATTCTCCTATAATACCACGGTTGAAAATTTTGTTCCAAAACAAAGAGCATGCCAAGGCGATGCGATGGCACAGAGAAGACCGTAAGAAAGACGGAAAGTTGAGAGTACCCACTGACGGGTCGCAGTGGAGAAAAATCGAAAGAAAGTACGGGAAGGAGTTTGCAGATGACGCAAGGAGCGTATGGTTTGGTCTAAGCGCAGATGGCATTAATCCTTTTGGGGAGCAGAGCAGCAACCATAGCACCTGGCCTATGACTCTATGTTTGTATAACCTTCCTCCTTGGTTGTGCATGAAGCGGAAGTTCATTATGATGCCAGTGCTCATCCAAGGCCCTAAGCAACCCGGCAACGACATTGATGTGTACCTAAGGCCATTAGTTGAAGAACTCTTACAGCTGTGGAATGGAACAGGTGTACGTGCGTGGGATGAGCACATGGGGGAAGAATTTGACCTAGAGGCGTTGCTGTTCGTGACCATCAATGATTGGCCTGCTCTCAGAAACCTTTCAGGACAGACAAACAAGGGATACCGTGGATGCACGCACTGTTTGGATGATACCGACAGTATATATTTGAATAGTTGTAAGAAGAATGTGTACCTGGGACATCGTCGATTTCTTCTGAGCAGGCATCCCGTAAGAAAGAAAGGCAAGCATTTCAAAGGTGAGGCGGATCACCGGACGGAGCATCGCCACCGTACTGGTGCTGATGTACATGATATGGGTCAAGGATTTGAAGGTGATATTTGGAAAGGGTCCTGGCGGACAACCTGTTCCGAAGGACGCGGACGGACGCGCACCCATGTGGAAGAAGAAATCTATATTTTGGGACCTGCCATATTGGAAAGACCTAGAGGTCCGCTCCGCAATCGATGTGATGCACGTGACGAAGAATCTTTGTGTGACCCTGCTTGGCTTCTTGGGCGTGTATGGGAAGACAAAAGATACACCTGAGGCACGGGAGGACCAGCAACGTATGCACGGAGAAGACGACATACATCAGGGTCATGCAAGCTACGCTCTTACCAAAGAAGAGAAGGAAATCTTCTTTGAATGCCTGCTCAGTATTAAGGTACCGTCTGGCTTCTCGTCGAATATAAAGGGAATAATAAACATGGCAGAGAAAAAGTTCCAGAACCTAAAGTCTCATGACTGCCACGTGATTATGACGCAACTGCTTCCGGTTGCATTGAGGGGGCTTCTACCGGAAAATGTTCGATTAGCCATTGTGAAGCTATGTGCATTTCTCAATGCAATCTCTCAGATGGTAATCGATCCAGAAATCATACCAAGGTTATAGAATGATTTGGTGCAATGTCTTGTCAGTTTCGAGTTGGTGTTCCCACCATCCTTCTTCAACATCATGACGCACATCCTAGTTCACCTATGCGAAGAGATTAACGTTTTGGGTCCTGTATTTCTACACAATATGTTCCCCTTTGAGAGGTTCATGGGAGTCTTAAAGAAATATGTTCATAACCGTGCTAGGCCAGAAGGAAGCATCTCCAAGGGCCATCAAAATGAGGAGGTCATTGAATTTTGTATTGACTTTATTCCTGACCTTAAGCCGATTGGTGTTCCTGAATCGCGGCATAAGGGTAGACTGGATGGAAAAGGCACGCTAGGAGGGGAACAAATAATATGTATGGACGGACATTCTCTCACTGAAGCACACTACACAGTTCTACAGAATTCCACCTTGGTGGCTCCGTATATGGATGAACACAAGAATTTGCTACGCTCCAAACACCCGGAGCGGTCTGATGACTGGATTACATGTGAACAAACCAGGAGTTTCGCCAACTGGTTGCAGACACGTACCATGCATGACACCTCTATTGAAGATGACCTGTACTTGCTGTCCCAGTTACCATCTTCGAATATAATGACTTTTAAAGGGTACGAGATAAATGGTAATACATTTTACACGATCACCCAAGATAAGAAGAGCACCAACCAAAACAGTGGTGTACGCTTTGATGCAGAAACCAAGACGGGAAAGGAAACATATTATGGTTATATACAGGACATATGGGAACTTGACTATCGACGTGGTTTAAAGGTCCCTTTGTTTCGGTGCAAATGGGTCAATATGACACGAGGCGGGGTAATGGAAGACCCGCAGTACGGAATGACAATAGTGGATCTCAACAATCTTGCGTATGCAGATGATGTGGCACAGGTTTTCTATGTGAAGGACATGTCTACCAAGCCAAGAAAAAGAAAAGATAAGGAAGCAAATGCATCGTACGATGAGCCAAAGCGGCACATAGTTCTTTCTGGGAAGAGAAACATCGTGGGAGTGGATGACAAGACAGACAAGTCAGAAGATTATGAAAAGTTTGATGAAATTGCTCCATTCACAGTGAATATTGACCCGAGCATCCCGTTAAATGATGAAGATTTTCCATGGTTACGGCGCAAAGGGACACACGCGAAGAAAAAGTTTCACACCCAAAGATCTGGGATGTGATCGGCTTCACTATCATCACTTTCTTCTGTGTTTCACACCCAGGAGGGAATGTCTGTAATAGTTAGGGTAGTTATGTGTTTTGGCATTTGAAATGCGAAGAAATTTTATGTGCAAACAAATTCTTTTCATGCATTTACTGATTTTTTTCTAGCTAAATGACCCTGAAATTGAAAAGCAATTCAAATGAACTCAGAAAAGGTTGAAAGTTGGCATGATATCATAATTTCATACAAATAGCATGTGCAAGAAAGTAGAGAGGGTTACGGCAAAAACTGGATGGACTTCGTGTACAAAATGGACAATCTCTTTCGAAGTATCAGGGTTTCCGACGAAAACTGAACTGTTACAAAGGCATTTCATTTTTTAAATAACCTAAGCATTACTAAACTGAATATAATGATAAAACACAATAATATTAAACATAAGAAAAAAGAATCACTGAAAAAACTTTTTTCAAAGTTAAGTTATTCACAAACTAGTGATTCACACAAATTTCAAATAATTCAAAATTTAAACTATTCAAATTTGAAATCTACCGGCACTAACAGAAAGTTTGTAGTTTTTTGTACCTAAAGCAAAAATATTCACAAAGAAACACTAAATACAGCAAAAAACAACTCAAAAATAAATAAAACAAAAAAAATAAAGCAAAAAAAATTAAGAAAAAAAGCCCGCCTACTGGGCCAAAGCGGCCTGCATACGACTAGCGACACAACCTTTCGTTCGGCCAGGATGCAGGCCCACGAAGGCCCAGTAGGCCCACTAGGCGAAGAGGACAGGTAGGCCCATTAGGCCTGGTTAGGAGAGGAGCTCGAGAGAGCTACCGCACTGGGGCTTATAAACCAGTGCGGTAGCCCCTCGACTAGCGAGGTGGGACTAAACTTGCCGCACCGCAACTGCGCCAGCGCACCCCCTTTAGTACCGGGTCGTGGCACAAACCGGTACTAAAGGGGGGGCCTTTAGTACCGGTTTGTGCCACCACCCGGTACTAAAGGGGGTCGCTTCCCGCCGCTTGGCCTGGCCAAAACAGGCCTTTAGTACCGGTTGGTGGCTCCAACCGGTACTAAATGTGCCTTCTATATATGCTAGAGTGCGAAAATTCCAGTTTCCCTCTCTGTTCGTTCCTTTGTTCCGTCGTCTCCGTCGCCGTCACCGCCGCCCTCGATCGTCTCCGTCGCCGCTCGTCCCCGTCGCCGCCCCCGTCCCCGTCGCCGCCCTCGTCCCCGTCGCCGCCCCGGACCCGTCCCCGTCGCGCCGTCCCCGTCCCCGTCGCGCCGTCCCCGCCGTCGCCGCCCGGCCGTCGCCTCGCCTCGCCGTCGCCGTCGCCCGCTGTGAGCCCCCCGGCCCCGAGCCCGTACACACATACACACAAGCATGTTTAATTAGTTTAGATAATTAGTCTTTAATTAGTTTAGATTATTTAGATTATTATTTTGTATGTTTAATTAGTTTAGATAATTAGTGTTTAATTAGTACACACACATATTTTGTATGTTTAATTAGTTTAGATTATTTAGATTATTATTTTTTCACTATTATATATGTATGAATGCATGTTAGATGGATATAATTAGTGCTTAATCAGTTAGAAATTAGTGTTATGTAGAAATGTTAGAAATTAGTGTTATATAGAAATGTTAGAAATATTAGAAATTTTAGTGTTATTTAGATTATTTAGATTAGCATAATTAGTGTTATATAGAAATGTTAGAAATTTTAGTTATCAAAATCCAATCATTAAAACAATGTTACTTTTTGCGGGCATATAGCTAGTATTTGTTCTCGACGATGCCCGGCCCGCATCCTCGCCGTCGACCGGTCCGCGACGACGTCCAGCCGACCCATGTCCGGGACTGGGCTCCGCCAGGCTGGCACTGGGAGGTGCTGCTTGGAGGGGCGCGCCGCTTGATGAGGAACCCAGCCCCGGGTCCCGTCGTCGACCCTGATCTCGTTTGGTGGCGTTCACGTGGGCCAGTTTCGGTGCGGAGGGACCCGGCCCCGCCGGAGGTGGTACGTCGCCGTGTCAGGGAGGAGGACGAGCACGTCCATCGCTACATGGTTGCGTTAGAGGGCGGCAGGTTCTCCAATACGTGGCAGTATCTTCGGGGATCTCACTTCAGCTATGATCCTGTGAGGGTTCCTTCTCTTTGGGTGTCCACCGCCCGCGCCGGAGGAACCGCGAGTGTCCTAGATTCTTCTGTAGTATTCGATCTTTATTAGCTAATAGCCAGTGATGTACTATTCAATATTATATATTATTCGAGACGATGTATTCGAGATTATATCTATTATTCTAGACGATGTATTCGAGATTATATCTATTATTCGAGACGATGTAATTTGAATACTAAATTGTTTTATATTTCTTTTGGATTAGTTAAACAAAAGCTATGGCAGACAATACCGACAGAGAGGGAGAACAGACCATGTTCGATATGATACGCGGGCCAGATGATAATCAGAATGAAGAAGATTATGACGGCTCCGAATTTCTAAACAACACCGAAGAGGGTGATATGATATTCGATCACGACGACGAAATTGATGAAGTCATGAACTACGATTATGACGATGACGAAGAACATGTTGATCCTGAAAAAACAAACACCGGCGAGGTATATATATTTATATAAGCAGACATCTGGTGATCATCACATGTTTTAAATGACTTGAAGATATATTAACGAATCGATCTTTGTTCTTTCAGCCATCCGGATCGAGCAAATCTTCAGGCAAAATGACGAAACGAGGCCCGAACAAAAAGTTGAAGCTGGGCGTAAAGTACAATATCGAGGCATGCGGCCCTACTGGCAAACCATTAGCGCCTAAGAAGATTGCGGACAAGTTCGTTCGTCAGTGCGGAGTTCTTGTGAAGGACCAACTCCCAATCAAACTTCAAGAATGGAGAGAGCCAGCAAAGCCACGTCCAGATGTTACTTTTGTCGACAAAAATCAAAAAGATCTGCTTTGGGATACTCTCATGGAACATTTCACCCTACCAGATCATTTCACAGAAGCAGATGTGCAGAAAGTCAAGGAGGCTGCTCTTAGGATGATGGCGATTGCATTCAAGAACTACAAGAATCGTGAATGGAATAAGTACGTCAAGGGAGGAAGGAAGACTCCAGTATTCAATGGAACACTGGAGAACCAACGTGATCATTGGGACGATTTCATGAAATTCAAGGATTCGGAATTAGCTAAGGAACGGTCGAGAATAAACAAGAAGAATGCCGAAAAAAGGATAAGTTCCGTAAGCTGGGGCCAGGTGGCTATGCGGTGGCAATGCCTAAGTGGGATAAGTCTGAGAAAGAGATGGAGGATGCAGGTGTCACTCCGGCTACTAAGAGCTGGCCCCCTAGGGTCAGGACTTGGTTCTATGCGCATGGCGGGGAGTTGGACCTGGAGACAGGCAATGTTTCATCGAGGGCAAGTCTGAAGGGAGCCGACACTAGTGCAGAACCGGGCAATAGCACCGGTTCGTAAGGCCCTTTAGTGTCGGTTCCGTAACCGGCACTAAAGTGTGGTTACTAAAGCCCCCCCCCCCTTTAGTACCGGTTCAGGACGAACCGGTGCTAAAGGGCAACCACGTGGCACGAGCCGGGTCCGGGGGCCGGGAGCCCTTTAGTACCGGTTGGTAAGACCAACCGGTACTATAAGGTTGTTTTTTTTAGTTTTATGATTTCTTTTTCATTTAATTTTGTGTTTCCATTTTAATTCTTTTTCGTTTGCTGGTATTTTACGATACTACACATTGTAAACGTTATGCATATATATATATATATATATATATATATATATATATATATATATATATATATATATAGAATTTCTAGTAGAACCAATCATCGAGTTCAACATGATTGTCATGATATTATAAGCGTTCATATATAACACCAAGCAAATCACTTAAGTTCAGAACGAAGAACACGGACATGAAAGGACAAGTACTAATTAAGAGCAGCATGAAGAACTAGCTAAATCACTCCTGCTAGCTTCTCTCTCTCTGGTAAAATAGCATAGAACATGTATAGCTCTCCTGATTGATCATACTGGAGCATGCCGATGAACCTGTCTCCTAATCGTGGGCTGCGCTTCTCATTGCTGCCCCCTAGTACTTCTCTGCGATCATTAACAATTTTCCTCCAATCTTTCACTATTAAGCATTCATCGCTTCTAGAAATCCTAAATGCATTCATGTGCAATGCATGATATCTTGGCCTTAAGCTAACAATTGACATCTGACCTTTAGTCTCGATCCCCTGAGGCACAACTGTCATCGGGAGTCCCTGTTGAAGAACATCATATAGTACTTAATTAATATACTTAGCAATGAAAGTTTAGCAAAAAAATATGTATGCAAAATATGCACTCATCAGGACAAATAGTAAATATCTTACCATCATTCCTAAATAGATGTGACCGTAGTTCAATACCATCACTATTGGTCGCACGTTTTGAGTACTAACATCTCCAAGTGTAGGAAAAAATTTGTCTTGACAGTATGAAGATCCTCAAGCCATGAAACATAATGACTTATCTCCTCGCAGTTTAGTTCAGCTCCGGGACAGTAGAAGGTCCTGTCTACCAAGCGCCGGACATGTTTGGTTGAATGGAGATAAGCTGTCAATAGAAATTAGTTGTCAGTTATTTTTGAAATAAGCAATATCAAAGACAAAAATATATTTGATAAGAACTCACATAATGGTAGAACTGGAGGCGTCTGCACATCGACCCATATGTCTTTATTACCTTCAATATCATCTTCTGGACGAATATCAAAGGTGATAACCATACCAGGCTCAAATACATAAGCCTTGCATCGTGCTTGCCAAGTTTTGCATTCAAAATAGGTGTACGTGTGTGCATTGTATACTTTGACGTTGAAAGTATAACCATCATGCTCAGTTTTCAGGTAAGCTCTCTTTACCTCCATAGTTTCCATATCTTTGAAACCTATCTTATCCAAGACAAAAAAATTTGCATGGCATGGGATGCGCTAGTAGAATAGTGAAAATTAAAAATTATAAGTCAGGCAAATGAAGCATATATAAGTCATGCTTAATTACGAAAACAGACTTGTCGTTGTGACTTACTGTATCGAATTCGAAAGTCTCATCCAACTTGATGCTGAATCGCCTACCATCAACAAGGAAATTTCTGTCGCACTGTCCGCGCTCGTCTTCACAGTATGTGCACATATCGAAATTTTTTCCGTCGTCAGACGACATTTCCTATGTTCATATTAGCGAAACATTAAACACTTACTAATTCAATTAATTCAACTAAGCATTTACTAAAAAAACTAGTTATATTAATTCAATTAGTTCAACTAAGCATTTACTAAAAATAAACTAGTTATATTAATTAAATTAGTTCAACTAAGCATTTACTAAAAATAAACTAGTTCTATATATTAATTCAACTAGTTCAACTAAGCATTTACTAAAAATAAACTAGTTTTATATATTAATTCAACAAGTTCAACTAAGCATTTACTAAAAATAAACTAGTTCTAATCCTCCATCTCTTTCTCAGACTTATCCCACTTAGGTGAAACATTAAACACTTATTACTATCTAACATTAATTAATATCTAGCCAATTCAAATATATATCTAACTATATTCATCTCTAACAATTGACATTACTATATATTTAACTTTTCTATCTAATTCATCTAACATTCGACATTAATCTAACATTTATATAAACTCAAAATATATAAAAACATTAAATAAACAGAAAAACTCATTAACAAATAATATTTTAATTAGATAATCAAATCTCAGATACGACAATTTTCTTACTAAAAATAAACTAGTTATATTAATTATTCAACTAGTTCAAATCTCATATACCTAAATAAACTAGTTTGACAATTTTCTTACTAAAAATAAACTAGTTATATTAATTATTCAACTAGTTCAAATCTCATATACCTAAATTTTCTTACTAAAAATAAACTAGTTATATTAATTATTGAACTAGTTCTAATCTCTAGTTCGACAATTTTTCTATCTAGCTAGCTAATTCATCTAACATTCGACATTAATCTAACATTCGACATTAATCTAGTACGTATGTGTGTATGTCTGTGTATGCGTGTGTGGTATATGTGTGTGTGTGTGCGGCCCGGCCCGTACGCCGCCGCCCCGTACGTACGAGCGGGGGCGCCGGCGTACGGGGCGGGGGCGCCGGCGTTCGGGGCGGCGTTCGGGGCGGACAGCGGCGGCGGCCGGGTACGCGCGAGGAGAGAGAGCAAGATACGTACGGACGGCGGCGCGGGACGACGACGGACGGCGGCGCGCGGCGTTCGGGGCGGCGGCGGGGACGACGACGACGACGACGGGCGACGGGCAGCAACGACGGGAGCGGCACGCGAGAGAGGTTGACGAAAGAAGTGGGGAGATGTTACTGAAATTTCGTAAGTGCTGTATATATAGGGTGAGCCTTTAGTACCGGTTGGAGCCACCAATCGGTAATAAAGGCCAGGCGAAGAGGCGGGAAGAGCAGGTCTTTTGTACCGGTTGGTGGCTCCAACCGGTACTAAAGGGTGGTCTTTAGTACCGGTTGGAGCCACCAACCAGTACTAAAGGCCTCGCGCTGCCACCCCAAAGTTTAGTCCCACCTCGCCGGGCAAAGGGCAGCCGCACTGGTTTATAAACCCAGCCGTGGCTACCTCTTTGAACTCCTCTATATAGCAGGCTTGTGGGCCTAAATTCTGCGCGCTGCCCTGTGAGTCTGCTGGGCCTTTAAGGCCTGTAATTGCACGCCCGTGGCCTAGCAAGTCCACAGGGCAGCACCCCAATTTTTTTATAGTTTTTTTCTTTTCTGCTTTATTTTCTTCTATTTATTTCTGCGTAGTTTTTTGTATAGTTTTTTCTTTTCTGTTATATTTATTTTGCTTCAAGCCTTTCAGAATAAAAAAGAGGTGCAATGCTCGTTAATTTGCTTCAAGCCTTTTGGAATAGTGTAAACTGCACTGCGCATAGCTCCGTGCAGTCTACCATATTCCTGAAGGCTTGAAGCTAAGCAACATGAGCATTGAGCCTCTTCTTCATCGTCTCTGCACTCAGGGCTTATAAACCGCTCCTAGTCCCTCTCTCTTCGCGAGGTGGGACTAAAAAACAGCTTACTATGAAACTGTAGTACTGGTTCATCCATGAACCGGTACTAAAGGTGCTCGTGGGGCCCCAGCCTTACCTGACACAACCTCATTAGTACCAGTTCGTGGCACGAACCGGTGCTAAAGGTTCGCGACGAACCGGTACTAAACAGCTCCCCCCGCCTAGCAGTTCGTGCATACTGAACGCAAAAAATATAAGAGCATTTAGATCATGATCTTATATTTCTTTACAGTCTAAATTGTCAATATGATCTTATAACATCAAAAATACTTTGATCATCAATGATCTTTGTGTGTACAATCTGAATTGTCAATATGAGTCATCAACGATTTATAAACCGATGAAGACTCATATTGCGGCCACAAATTCTACACATAGAGTTCAATGAAGACCAAGTGCTTGTGATAGTTTGAGAAATAACATATTTAAGGTGGTAAAAGGCTTGTTAGGGGAGCGAGGTGAGACTAAAAACAGCTTGCCATAACCTCATTAGTACCGGTTCATGGTATGAACCGGCACTAAATGGTGATGGTGGGGCCATAACCTGACCGCAGGCTGACACAGCCTCTTTAGTACCGGTTCGTGGCATGAACCGGTACTAAAGGTTCGCCACGAACCGGTGCTATTGATCGCCGCCACGAACTGGCACTAATGTACACATTAGTGCCGGCTGAAATTCAAACCGGCACTATTGTGCTTCACATTTGACCCTTTTTCTACTAGTGCGACAATGCGATACTTGTTGCAATAGAAGAGGCACGAACGGGGGTGTTCCAGCCCAACAGAGAGAACGACGAGCTTACGCGTGCCCTGGGAAATCCTGAACACCCGGGAAGAACACGAGGCAAGGGCGCTATTCCATGGTATGAGGGGTTTTCAGACTGGAACAACGACTACAGAACCCGTGCGAGAAAGAAGATTGCGGAGAAGAAGAAGAGGAAGATGGAGGAGGAGCAGAGGAAGCGGGACTATGAACGCCTTCAAGGCCTAGAAGCAAGTCAAGCGGAATTGGCAGTCAAATTCCAGCGGCAGCAGGAGCAGATTGACTCACTTACCCATCAAAGGGGGTCTCAGCAGCTGCAGCAGCTAGCGGATGATCCGGCATTGGATAGCACCGGCCCATCCATGCCGAGAAGCAGCGTGGGTTCCGTCCCGGACGACGCAATGCTGGGTAGATACCCCGTGGATGACATCACGGAGAACACTAACTGCGAGCTACACGTCAAAATGAAGAACATATCCATGAAGGTGGCGGACGACTGTGCTTTCACAAATCCCCTCGAGGCAACCTTCCATTGCAACCCGATTCCAGCGGGCTATGCTCGTGTCTTGGTTGATAAGGTGGTGGACCCACCATATTCGGGGCTACAGCTTGACATTGCTGGAGGTGATGGCGAGCGCTTTCTCGGAGAGGCCAAACATCGTATCATCCTATGGAAAAAGGATTGCATCATCTTTCGAAGGCCACCGACACCGCGTCAGCCGAGTCCTCGTCGAAGTCCGCCACCGAGTCAGCAGACTCCCGCTCCTGCAAGTCCACCAAGTCCGGCAAAGTGTCAGGCCACTCCTCCTCCTCCAAGTCCGGCAAAGTGTCAGGACAATCCTCCTCCTTCAATTCCGCCACAGCGTCAGACGTCCACTCCTCCTCCAAGTCCGGCACAACCTCAGGCCACTCCTCCTCGTCCAACTCAGCCCCGTCAGCCGTCTCCGCCGCCTCAGCAATCACAGAAGAGACACCCCACAGCTATGGTGTGTAGCGGTATGAGTCGAGGTAGTACAGGAAGTACAGGCGGAGGCAAGCGATATAAATATGGTCCAAGCCTCAAGCCTCTTCCGCAGAGGTCTTATGACAGGTCCGAGGAGGAAATCACAGCCATATCATAGGCCGAGGTGGAAGCCCATTTTGCACCGAAACCGCCACCGCCGCCAAGGGAGAAAGTGCCTGAGGAAACGATTGACCACTTCATTCGTATGGCTCAACCACCAGCTCCCAAGCCTATTGACACAGACTATGAGCGCCACATCAAGAAGTTAAATCGAGCACGTCTACAAAGGGAGGCGAGCACGTCTACATCGGAATCGAGCAAACAAGAAGCAGCTGCCAAAAAATGCGGGAAAACCATTCCCCAGCTGGGAGAACAGGCGGTGCAATCGATCCCCTCGCTTGTTGTGCCAACAACAGGTGACAGTACGCGCGCCCAATATTATTGTGGGCAAACAGTGCACGTTCCCGAGGTGGGCAATGTGGTAATAACGGAGGAGCATATAATGCAGGCTGAAGTTCTCAACATCACTATTGGACAACTCCTCGAGATCGAGCCCATGCCTTTGCTTAGAGAGGATGAAGTAAAACGGAAATATGTCCGGGGCCAACCTTTGGTCGCGCCAGACAAGGTCAAGAACCTCCCAACGAGAATGTATGAATTGCATCAATGGTACATGAACATTACCAAGATTTCAGATTGATTGTCCCTCATGGTGAATGTCAAGCAGGACCATTACTACCATGAGAAAGCTGTGTCTGTTGAGTATTTAGAACTGTTTCAGTTATACAATCAAGATGCACTCGACAAATCTATCGTCAGTTGCTATTGTCTGTAAGTGATTTCTTTCTATAATTTAAGTCTCAAGCTAGCTATAGTGATCCTTTTGATCAATCATTACCTGTAATTATCCTTACTATATTCTTTTCTGTGGTATTATGCATGATGAAGATATATGAAATGAGAAAAGGTGGACGCTTTGGCATTGGGTTCATTGACCCAAACACCGTTAATGAATACACCTGGAACATAAATGAACATCAGCAAAAGTACGTAGAGGACAACATGCTAGAGTTTTTGAAGCGCCTCAAATACAATGAAGATATACTACTTCCTTACAACTTCCAGTGAGTCACACTGTCTTGTACTACAACTTCTCTGTTTTTGCCTACTAGCTAGCTACATGTTTTTGCTTACATATGCCCGCTTAATTAAGACATGCAAACGTGTGTGCATGCAGATATCACTGGGTCTTGTGTATCATTAAAGTTGACGCTGGAACA
This sequence comes from Triticum aestivum, assembly GCF_018294505.1. Classification (NCBI taxonomy): domain Eukaryota; kingdom Viridiplantae; phylum Streptophyta; class Magnoliopsida; order Poales; family Poaceae; genus Triticum; species Triticum aestivum. Next base: position 605,006 of record NC_057801.1, read on the forward strand.
ATTGAAGTACTGGACTCACTAATCTTAGAAAAAACTGACTATAACATCTTGTATGTGATAGTCAACAGGTAATTTCAATCATTATTAACTATATATCTCGGCCTATTTAGTTCGTCATTTCATGATATGAACTATTTAATAACCCCTTTATTCATTTTCTTTGTCGGCGGGCAGGGCTTGGGCAAGGTTCATCGCCGTCACGCCTGGCGAATGGAAAAAAAGCTTAAATGGTTTCGACCCAAGGTAAGCAATTAAGTAGTACTAGCTAGCTAGCTAGCTGCCATCTCTTTAATTATCATGCTTGATTAATTTTTATCTAATCAAATTCCATTCTCGTAAAGGCCCTGAAGCAGGCGCAGGGGACTGATCTGTGTGCATTCTGCGTTTGCGAGAACATTCGCATGATGGCGTCCGAAAGGAGCAGATCTCAAAGACAGGAATTGGTACGCTTGTCAGAACACTATTCATAATTTTTACACCATTATCGATATCTAGTCACACAACTAATACACATGCATATTGATCTCCTTCTTAACAGTTCAAAGAGGTGCGGGAGAAGCTCATAGAAACGGAGCGCGTAGAAGCACTTTAAGAGGAAATAGCGGGATTTTTGCTCGACCAGGTCATAAATCCGAAGGGAGAATTCTATTACCCGCTACCGCCCCCCATGAAAACCACTTCCAATTGTCATCGTGCTCCGAAGGCACCAATTAAGCTAATGTCACTGGCTTCGAAGGCAACATTCATATGTAGGAGAAATTGTATATAGCTATACATGTGTGTATGTGTGAATTAATTAATATGGTGGTTTGTGAGACATTGATAATATATATATGCATGATTGGTTCTACTAGAAATTCTATTTATATATATATATATATATATATATATATATATATATATATATATATATATACACATAACGTGTACAATGTGTAGTATCGTAAAATACCAGCAAACAAAAAAGAATTAAAATGGAAACACAAAATTAAATGAAAAAGAAACCATAAAACTAAAACCCCCCCAAACCTTATAGTACTGGTTGGTATTACCAACCGGTACTAAAGGGCTCCAGGCCCCCGGAGCTGGCTCGTGCCACGTGGTTGCCCTTTAGCACCGGTTCGTACTGAACCGGTACTAAAGGGTGAGGGCCTTTAGTGACCATAATTTAGTGCCGGTTATGTAACCGGCACTACAGGGCCTTACAAACCGGTGCTAATGCCCGGTTCTGCACTAGTGTAGCCTAATGAAACCTCTGGCAACTAGCAACTTAGTTTGAGAGATGTGGGTTTACACTGACTACACATGGGTGCCTGCCAAATAGAAAGCCTGTAAGAGATGCATCTTCCTTAATTTTGTCACTGGCAACATCATGGATGCATCAAATAATAAACTTGTTTAGTTGGAATCTGGATCGGAGTTGGCAGCTACACGAGGAATCCAGCAGAAACAAACAAAACCAAAAACCAAAAGGCAACGGCTGCGAACGAAGCTAACGGAAATTGACAAAAGATAATCCCATGTGGAGGAGATTATGCTTTCTTCTGCGCAATTTGGACAATTCGCAATAAAGTTTGCTTTGAGAAAAAAAATCAAGTAATATCCGAATTATTGGAGCAGATCAGTTTTTATATGTGTTGTTCTTCATCTTTGGGCATGTTTGCAGAAACATGTGGACAAGAGGAAGCTGCTGGAGAGATCATTTATACAATAACGGTTGGCGCTGAGGGCGTACATGATGCTGCTATACTGCGACGATGTCGGGAGGCAATACCGCGCATACATGAGATTGGAGAGCCCGGGTATGATGAAGATCGTCGAATGTTGTCTGGGCATAGATACCAGTTCGTGTGTTGAATATGTGTTTAGACCATCTTATGGTCTCTTTGTTATTTGGTGTTATTGTTCTACGAAGGGTAAATTTTGTTAACTTAAAATGAATCACAAATGGGATATAAATATAATGAGCACATATAAATACCCAAACAACTCGATCTTTCTATGGTGATCGGATCGGAAGCAATCTTGTCATCATACTTCGACCACCATATTGGGCGCCGTTTGGTCTCTTGCTTGCTTCCCTTTCTGGCATATCCTCGTCCCAGTTAGCACCATCGTCATGCCCGTCATCGTGATGCTCCCAAGTCCGCAAAATGAAGTCAACATCGGGGACGAAATCCTCCTCCTCCAGTACAAACCGAAATGCATATCCGTTGAGCTTGACATAAACATCAGAGGAGACCGAGGCTTCATCAGACCCATCCTTCTTGGAGAAGATATCCAAGGAGTGAACAGCCACTTGGATTCGCACAAGACCATGGCGGCAGGGGCGGAGCTGGGCCCCGGGCACCCAGGGCCCAGGCCCGGGGCGTGCAAAAGTTTACACGCTATAATTATATAGATTTTTTGCAGGCCCGGGGCACAGCCCAATAAAAAAGAAGGCCCAAAGTCTCGCATGAGGCAACACACCCCCACGATCCAACTCCTACGCTCAAGCAGTCATGCGCACGGTCCACCAAGCAAAAGAGGCGCAGCGACAGCGCTGTTTTGCTGAAAAAAAGGAGACGGCAGCGCGTGCAGCCAGGACGGGCGGCATTGATCGATCTCCATACTCGCGCTGCCGTCCCCCGTGGCTTCGCCTCCAGCCCCGGTGCCCCCCTGCTCCGGGGATCTAGGCCGCCGCCTCCTGTCCAGTGCGTCGTTCGTTGGCATGGCGCACCATCCCCTGCTGGCTGCTTCACGGCGGGCTGCTGTACCTTGTATTTTCTTTGATGCTTTCTCTGTTTCCCCATCGATGCTTTATCAGTGTGTAAACTGCTTCGAATTGAAATTTAATTGATGTAACACTATGCAGTCATATATCTAGGGTATTTTGATGTAATTGTCAATTTTATCTCATGTTGTAGAATAAGAAGATGAAAAGATTTAGCGAGATGTATTTGCAAGTATTGATGATAATGATATTGCCGCTTTCAATCATATAGGTCCCACAAAGGGCTTTTAACTCGTCGAAGTGGTAAGTTTTTAGATTTGTATCAATGATAATTGTTTCACATGATGTTTATGGATTCTCTTATGAAATTTTGCTTTTGATGTCTTGAAGGTGTTTGTTCTTCTTTCACCGTTGATGAGGTTATGCAACACACTGATGAAGCAAACCATTGATTTGGTACTCTTTTATATCACATACTGTTCTTCATAGTTTTTTCATGTTTTTATTTATTTTTATTGTTAAGCATTGGTTTAAATTCTAAATATTTCACACAATTAAGCTATATTTTGTTTGGGTTATTTTTTGACGTAGCTAAAAGCCTTATGGATATTAAGTTTGCTGGAGGTAAAATTTTTTGGGGCCCGGGGCTTGCTTCAATCCTGGCTCCGCCACTGCATGGCGGCGCAAGGAAACTAAGTCAACATCCTACGTGGCACCAATAACTGATCCTATTGCCCACAGACCAACGAAATGGCGGAGAGGTGGCGGGACACCTGTGACATGAACCCAAACTGGCTGCAGAGGAAGTAGAGATGGAGCCTCCTCAACTTTCCATTCACTAAAAGCAATCTTCACGTCATGGGATTTTACATTGTACTCAAAAGCTTCCACACGCTGCAAAATCTCCAAGGACGGGAAGGAAACTAAGAAAGTATTGGCTCCATGAGGGACAGCTTTCCACTTCCATGAGGTCGATCTGGACCGAGGCGATCTTAGCGACCTCGGCCTCCACTACTGCAGCTGATAAAGAACCACCAGAAATCATAACCAATGCAGTTGGCAAAGTTGGTGGCACAAGATGCTCCTTGAACAACGAGTCCGATAACTGCACGAACATTGCGTTAACCAAACCGCATCCACCGAGCGATGCAGTAGGCCTTGTTGCTTGAGAACAGTGCAATGATGCAACGGGTGCTTGTTATTGTTGCAAATGTGACAGTAGTGAATGACCGTGCAATATTTGGAGAGATGATCTTTTGTTCTGCATTTGAAACACCAAAGGTCAGTTTTTTTATTCTTCGGCACATGTCCAGTAGCGTCAACAGTGGCCAAAGCCACTGTATTGATGTCGCGGGAATCTTGATTCTGAGCATCCGGATCGGCCACCACGCTGGAGGCAGGAACATCGGCGAAGGGCGCGCAGCCGGAGGGACGCCACCGGCAGAAGCGGCATCATGACGTCCCCCCTTGCGCTTGTTCTTGTGGCGGCGAGCAGGGGGGCCCCTCGGGGGCAGGCTGGTTGGCGGCACCGAAAATGACCGCGGCGGTGCCGAGGCCGTGACCCGCTGGATGGAAGGAGGAGCGTTGGAGCTTGAAGCCAGCGACGCACCGAAACTCATAGGGCCGGCGGCGACGCCAAAGCCGGCAGAGAGTCCGGGGCTTGCAGTTGCTTGTCCCACCGGCAGCAGCAGTCCTGTGTTAGCTCTCGGCTGTCTGCTTGCTTTCTTTGTCGCTCGATTCGAGGCAGACAAACGACTGGATCCACAAGATGATTGGATGCATCCCTGTCGTCATACTAGCTACAGTGGTACCCAAAACTGTGGTCGTTAGATCGGCCATATTATAAAACTAGGACTAGCCTAAAGATACCTCAGGCTACTAGCAACTTTGTCTGAGAGAGATGGGTTTACACTACACATGGACAAGACCTCTAATGTAGTAACCGATGCATCTTCCTCAATTTTGTCACTGCCAAGTGGAAACACCATGGATGCATCCCAAAATAAACTTGCTTAGTAGCTGGGATCTGGGCAGCTGCACAAGTAATCCAGTGGGAAACTATAAAGTTAGTGCAAAGTTGAGTCATCTATTTTGCATCGGAGGGAGTAATTAACATACAGAAAACGACAGCTGCAAGCAAAGCTGATACACATGGGTGCCCATGTTTTTATGATACATGTTTCATATCATTTTCATTCGCTCGCTTGTAAGCACTTATATTCTCCACGTCGCCCAATCTTTCGATGTGACCTATTTTTGTTGGACAACCGAAGTGACAAAAAAAACCCGAAGTGAGCAATTGTTTAATACAAAATTAATCAGTACAAACCCTCGGACTCGCACCTCGCAGGACACATGGAGTCTGTGATATTTACTGCATACCTATAAGAGATGCTTTTTCCCTTAATTTTGTCGTTGGCAGCTTCATGGATGCATCCAAAATACGGGTCCTCCGTGTCAATTTGTATATGGAGTGTAACATGCATGTAGCCGACTGCTGCTGCAAGGCAAGATAACCTAGCTAGGTCTGGAATTGCCAACTTGCATGAAGAATCCAGCAGAAAAGAAAGAATACAACACGACAATGCAAACAATCTAGTCGAAATTGTTAGATGGATGGGCACAAATCATATGGGAGAAGAATCCAAGTTTCGAAGGGGAAGCGCAGGATTGAGAGAGAGCTTATATTTTTATTGCAAATTTGACCTTCAAATTTTTTATCAATCGAGTATATAATTTTTTTTGCATTTTTAGGGTTTGTTTGCTCAGTCTGTAGAATTAAATGTGTTTGTGCTTATCAATTCACACTTCTCTTTAATCTTTTTTTGAACATAGTACAAATTGCAAGCGCACATATACATGCGCATACACTCACCCCTATGAACGCACACACGCACACCGGCATATCATCTTGAAATTTACTTACTCATCGTAGGCACCTCGTCGTCGACAGGAATGTCTCCTCCCACTAAATGAGCATCACCGAAAATCCTGAAACAAATGTCTCCTCAGACTTTTTGAACATTTTTTAATTGTTTTCTGAGTCACTGTTCACCATGAGCTTGTTTGAGCTCGGGTGTAGAAGGGCACTTTCGTATTTGCTCCATCTAATGAGACACTCTGAAATTTACGAACAGCAGGTCATCAGCATAAAGGTGTGTATTTCTATTTCAAATGTGTCAATTTGATCACCGAGGTGCCTGGGATGGGAAGTGAAAGACAAGATCTTGATCCAGTTCGCTAGTTGAATATTGTGGTTAGGTCTCGGCTGCTTGCTTGCTTACATATCCAGTGCCACCCAAACGACTCGATCTATGCGATGATGGGATGCGTCCTTGTCATCATACTAGCCTAATGAAACCTCTAGCAACTAGCAACTTAGTTTGAGAGATGTGGGTTTACACTGACTACACATGGGTGCCTGCCAAATAGAAGGCCCGTAAGAGATGCATCTTCCTTAATTTTGTCACTGGCAACATCATGGATGCATCAAATAATAAACTTGTTTAGTTGGAATCTGGATCGGAGTTGGAAGCTACACGAGGAATCCAGTAGAAACAAACAAAACAGAAAACAAAAGGCGACAGCTGCAAACGAAGCTAACGGAAATTGAAAAAAGAAAATCCCATGTGGAGGAGATTGATGCTTTCTGCTGCGCAATTTGGACAACTCGCAATAAAGCTTGCTTTGAGACAAAAAAAAATTAATATCCCAAATACTGGAGCAGATCAGTATGTGCTGTTCTTCATCTTTGTTCTTCAAGCTGCTGGAGATATCATTTATGCTACAATGGTTGGCGCTGAGGGCACATGATGCTGCCACTGCGACGATGTCGGGAGGCTTTACTGCGCGTACATGAGATTGGAGAGCCCGGGTCTGATGTAGATCGTTGAACGTTGTCTGGGCATAGATACCAGTTCGTGTGTTGAATATGTGTTTAGACCATCTTTTGGTTTTCTTTGTTATTTGGTGTTATTGCTCTACAAAGGGGAAATTTTGTTAACTTAAAATGAATCATCAATGGGATATAAACATAATGAGCGCATAAATACCCAAACGACTTGATCTCTTCTATGGTGATCGGATCAGAAGCAATCTTGTCATCATACTACTTGTAGTACACAAAATGCCTAATACTCCTCAAACTAGCTTCTTAGTCTGATGGGTTATACTTGTGAGTGCTCCTATGTCTTATTGGATAGATGTTTCATATCATTTTGATTCGGTTTCACAATGCTGATCGCTTGTAAGTAATAAATTTCGATGTCGCTCAGATTTTCGACGTGAGGTATTTTTGTTGGACAACCATTACCTAGAAGATCTCAACTCACTTTTGATCAAATTACTAGGAGCCTCAATTCCTTTCCATGTGCCTTGCTCGACTCTGTCGATGCCGGTGAGGGCGACGTTTGCGAGCATCGCTCCCCTCCTTGGAGGTGCCACCGTGCGTGTGCTCCTCCATGTTTGGCTCTGGGTGAAAACTTTGGTCCGGTCTTATAGACCGAGCGGTGGTGGCGGCGTTTTGGCGCCACTCCCTTCTTGGAGGTGTCGTTCCAAGGGCATAGGTCTCTTTTTTGAGTCGTTGTGAGCAGTTCGTGGTTGGTGGTGGTGCTGCTTGTGGCGTATTGTTGCCTCTTCCTAGATCAGCGAGCATTTCAATGGTCGGCGGCATCTGCAGTGTCTAAGCTTGGATCTTTTCTGTTTGTAGTCTTTGTTAGCTGTTCTCCTTGGCACCTTGTATCTTGTTCACTTGTTCGGGGTTATGTCCCTGGCTTCTTCTTTGTAACGTGTGTTTTGCTTTCCCTATAAAGTGAGGTGAAAGCCTATTTCAAGTAGCGGGGAGAAAACACCAGAAAAACGGGAGAAGCAGACCGCTCGTAAAATGCGGATCAAAGGACATATGACTAAAAACATAACGCTGGCCAAATAATTCTTACCTTGATGTATAAAAGGGGATGTATCTAGATGTAAAAATACGTCTAGATACATCCCCTTTTATTCATTTTGATGACAAGTATTTCCGGACGGAGGATGAACTACTGTCCTGTTATGAAAACTTATTGGAATTCGCCTCTCTGTGCCGGGCGTATATGAAAGAAAACAAGTGGCATCTGGATCAAGCTTTACTCTGAAGTCTGAACGACAAGTGAGGGACGTGGTTGGAGACAAAGACAAGTGGTAAGTTGGAATCTTAACCATTTTTTATGTATGTGATGGATAGGTGGGCAAATTTCAATGTAAGTAAGAGTAGCTAACCTTTGGGTGACTAAGCTACAACTAATCGATGAGGTATAAGTAGGCGTGTGCTCCGATCGAGATATATCACACACTACTAGAGCTGAACAAGAGAGTAGACACTGACACACTACACAACACTAAAGGTAGGTAGAATCGCTTGTGATGGCAATCCCTTACCCGAGCGGATATCCTTTGCCGGGGTATGGCTGCGGAGGTGGAGCAGGAGTTGGCACCTTCGCCGAGTTCCTTGAGCGACGGCGGCAGTACACCGGATACATTGATCGGCAAGTACCATATGAGGTGCTGTTGCCCGCCCCATGTGGGCACTGCGGGATGCTCCAAGATCTCAGGCGGGATTGGGACACATATAGCCACATCGACGGAGATGTGCCGCCGGACCTGGTCCTGGACGGGTCGCTCGCCCAACAGATCGAGCACATCGCCTTCGAGGGGAGCTCCTGCTTCACGTGCGCCAAGAAGATCTTCCTCGCGACGACCGATTGGATCGACGAGGACGATGGCTACGACACACCACTGCACTACGCCGCCAGGTCCGGAAACCTCAGGATGCTTTTCCACTTACTTTGTCTGCTCGGCGATGGGTATGGTCATGAGGCGCAGTACGCGGTGCTGGTGCTGAGGAAGCTCAACGGTCGTCGGGAGACGGCCTTGCACGAGGCCATCAGGCTGGGAACAAACTCAATGTGCATGGTCGGGATGCTCATGTGGGTGGATCCACACCTGGCGCTGCATCCCAGAGCTGGCACCTCGCCGCTATACCTGGCCGTCTCCTTGGGTGAAGAGCACATCGCAAAGATGTTGCACCGTACAAGTGGCGGCAACCTCTCATACTCCGGTCCAGATGGACAAAACGCGTTGCATGCCGCGGTTCACCATCCATACGGTCAGATACATTTCTCATGACATATCATAAATTTTTTTTGACAAATTTTCTTTCTCCCTATCTAATTAATTTGCAGACACACACAATATATAAACTTCTTTAGGCCACAAGTAGTCCAAGTTTTTATAGTGTTTTGTCTTGACAATTTAGGCCACAAGATTGACAGGTTCATGTTTACAGTTTAGGCCCTTGTTTCTTTGGTCTATATATATATAATTTAATAAATAATCGGAGTTTGCTATTATGCTTTTTCGTTCATGTATATCTTATCCATGCATGTTTCAATATGATACAGTATAAACTCCAGCCTTTGCAATACTAATATATCAAGGACACACAATACAATTGTAGTCCAAACAACTAAAAGCTCAAAAGGACAAGAACCAAACAACTAACGCTAAAAGAAGACAAGAAAAAACAAGTATCGATAATGCCTACCAAAGCTTTGCATTTCAAACTTGCAGCCACGTATGGTGAACTCCAAATTTATGTTAGGATTTGTAACTATTTTTCCTCCAGCATTTGGTAGTGTTCCTCTTCCTAACTTAACAGGCCTAATTGCAGGTATGGTACAACTGCTACTAGATTGGAACAATGATCTTAGCGAACACAAGGACAAAAATGGCTGCACCCCTCTTCACTCGTTGGTTTCGGTGCAGTCTGAAGATTACATTCCTAGATTTTTTTTTTGTTTCCATAATGTCAAGTCGCTGTTGGAAAAACATGCAACAAGGCAGGTACTTGGTGCTAACCCATCCGCAGCATATCAGCATGACAGTAATGGTTTGTTACCTGTACACATCGCTGCCTTGATGGATAGGAAGGTTGCCATCGGTATTCTCCTCAAAAGGTGTCGTGGTTGCATCGCTCTTCGTGATAAGCAGGGGAGATCCTTTCTTCACATTGCGGTCAAGAACAAGGTCTACCGTATAGTAAAATATGCTTGTCAAGAACGAGTTTTTGCGCCGATACTGAACGCTCGGGACAATGATGGTTACACTGCACTACACGTAGCTGTGGAGGTTGGGGATCTGTTCGTCTTCTGTTATCTCTTGCGGAATCCAAAAGTACTATTAAATGTAAGGAACAACAAGGATGAGACTCCGCTGGATCTAGCAAGGAGCAAGAAACGCACAAGTTTTTACTTTAGACAGGTATTAATCCATAGCTGATCTCATAAATGAAAACATAGTATGTTTCATTTAGTATGTTCTCAATGGTTGTTTTTTGCAGAATCCAGAGATCGTGATACACAGGACACTCATCGATGCTGGTGCTAGGCATGGTAGCTTCTGGAGAGGTCATGTTCAACAACTCTGCATTCAGAATCAGTTGTCAAACTTAAAAGATGTGGAGAATCAATCAAAAGAAGTGGTTGAGGCGAACCATAAGAAAAAAGAGAAAAAAGAGAAAAAAGACTCAGATGAGGTGACTGAATCGAGCCGGGCACTTGGCATTTTATCAGTACTCATCACAACGGTGACATTTGGTGCAGCCTTCAGCGTACCTCCTTCAATCAAACAAGCCGACAATAGCAAGGGTGACAATCCAAGACTTTTCAATGCCTGGTATTTCAGTGTGTTCATGCTCGCCAACGCAGGTGCTTTCGTCTACTCCTCAATAGCTACACTTTGTCTCATGATCTCCAGCACGTCCATGGTTAAACTGGATATCCGGCGAGCTGCCTTCAGGATATCCACGTTTTTCGCCTCACATTCGCTCACCTACTTGACTATTGCATTTGCCCTTGGCATACATATAGTACTGGCTCCAGCAGGTCGTACAATTGCCCCTGCCATATACACGGTGAGCTTATCTCTGTTGCTCTGGCAGCATGGAGGTTCTGTCGGAGAAATCTTTCATACTTACAAACCGCTGTCTGTCAGACGGGGGCATAAATTCGCATTCTGCCTATTTATACGCCATATCTCTCTGTGGGCTATAAGTCAGCTTTGGCCCTTCACTCTTTTTATTTACGCATCAGCGGGAAATAAACCTATCCCTTGAAGAAGTGGCATCAAACATAGATCAAGGGTGGTTATTACTGTCTAATGCCCAGTGGCCAGTGCAGATTGGCAACTAGAGGCCAGAGGGTGGAGTTTAGAGGAGTAGCGGGGTCGTGAACCCAGTTCTTCGGGCATTTGTAATAAGGCAGCTTTGCCATTTCTTTTATCAATCAATCATGCTTTGATGTTCTAAAAATGTTTTAGGAAACTACTTTTCTTTTTTCTTGTGATGCAAAGCAACACCATTAGTTGTATTTCAACTCCTCCTAGAGAGAAGATGAGACAACAACCAACAACATAAAAGAACCAAGCGCCCAACAGAAAAGAGACTAGACACTATATATAGGCCCATCTTATTGGGCACATCAATCAAAGCACAGGCTCCACAGTAAAGATAAGTCGTTTCTGGTTGTATTTGGCTATTTGCTTCTCAATTTGTCCACCGATCTATGTCAATGAAGACAAACAAAAGGACAAGAGGCATGTGGATCAAACTGGAATCTAACCCATTTGATCTATATGATAATTGGTTGTTCCTCTGTCATAGCATACGAGAAGTTGATAGTTAGGTGGGCACTATGAAAGTAGGACTAGCCTCACATTTTCGTTGATAAAGAGCAACTATATACTTTCTCCGTTTCTAAATGTAAGTCTTTGTGGAGATTTCACTATGGACTACATACGAAGCAAAATGAGTGAATCTACACTCAAAATGCATCTATATATATCCGTATGTGGTACATAATGAAATCTCTACAAAGACTTATATTTAGGAACGGAGGGAGTATATATTAATATCAGCCTGATATCAACTGAAACCGGCCTCTAGCGTAACTCAATGTAAAGAGATAGCCTGAGACATTGTGGCAGAGCGTCTCTAGGAATTTGGTGCCCCGGAGAAAAGTACAAAATGGAACACATTTTCTTTAAATCATATAACTAATGCATGTAGTCTTGCTTAATTTTATAGCTTCAAGTGGACCTTTATTTTTGGCATGTTGTAGAGTCCCACTTGATACAGAATTTTTAATGTAGGCAAAGATTATATACACACATAATATACAGAAATTACAAAGAGCATGCACAAGTAAGGATGCGTATGAACAACCATACATGCATGCATGATGGGTCGGTTCAGTGCGGGGTTGAGCTTCCCCAAGAAAAATTAGGGTTCCTCTGCCTCCCGCCTGCATTGCCGCTGGTCTGCCTCGTTTACAGTGGCCTTAGGACCATGGGGGCGCGGTGGATCACGGCCCTTGCCGGCGGAAGGGCTCCGTTTTTAGATGTTTCTTCGAGTTTTGTTAGAGTTTGTGTCCTGCTCAGGAAGGCGAGGTGGTGGCGGCTTCCTGAAGATGGAATAAGTTCTCCCTGCCTAGCTCCCATCATGGTGGTGCGTTTAGCATCGTTAGTGGGCGTGCGTGTGGAGGTGTGTCTCCGGCGGATCTGTGTTTCATCGATCTGCTCGGATCTGGTTGTTGTTCGTCTATGTTTGTGTATTTTCATTGGTGGCAGTTGTTGTACTGGTCCGTTAGTGTACTGGTCTATGAATCTGGATATAATAATTTTTACTATTTCTGTTGTTTATTGTACAGTCATGGTTGAATTAGATGAATAGACCAGACGTTTTCTTGCAAAAAAAAGTGCGTATAAATAAAAAAAATATTTTTTTTACCATCGATCCTTCATCAGCACAATTATGCGTCTGGTCATGCTTTTCTGCAAAAGAAATACTCCGTCGCATATTGGATATAATGAAATCTCATATTATGGGACGGAGTGAGTACATGGATGTAAAGTTGTTTATTGCAGATCAAGGTTAAGACCAAGCCACACAGTTGCCATATGACAAGCGAGAGACTTGTTTATATAAGTTGTTGTTGTTGTTTTATTGGATGAAATACAATGGCGTTTGCTTTTTGTCAAAAGAAAAACGAAAGAGTAGCTTCCTAGAACCTTTTCATAACATGAACGCAGAATTGCCTGATTGATAGAAGAAATGACACGAGGCCATTCTCTAGTTGCCATTCTACACTGGGCTTTAGACAGTTGCCGCTTTTTCAAGGAATAGGTTCCCTTGACGATGCCCAACTAAAGATAACTATCAAGGGCCAAAACTGGAATAGAACATCCCCAAAGATACGCCGCGTAACGAACTGCCAGAGAAATATACGGCCCCGTCTGACAGACAAAGCTTTATACAACAACAAAGCCTTTAGTCCCAAACGAGTTGGGGTAGGCTAGAGGTGAAACCCATAAGATCTCGCAACCAACTCATGGCTCTGGCACATGGATAGCAAGCTTCCACGCACCCCTGTCCATAGCTAGCTCTTTGTCGATACTCCAATCTTTCAGGTCTCTCTTAACGGACTCCTCCCATGTCAAATTCGGTCGACCCCGCCCTCTCTTGACATTCTCCGCACGCTTTAGCCGTCCGCTATGCAGTGGAGCTTCTGGAGGTCTGCGCTGAATATGCCCAAACCATCTCAAACGATGTTGGACAAGCTTCTCCTCAATTGGTGCTACCCCAACTCTATCTCGTATATCATCATTCCGGACTCGATCCTTTCTCGTGTGGCCACACATCCATCTCAACATACGCATCTCCGCCACACCTAACTGTTGAACATGTCGCCTTTTAGTCGGCCAACACTCCGCGCCATACAACATTGCAGGTTGAACCGCCGTCCTGTAGAACTTGCCTTTTAGTTTTTGTGGCACTCTCTTGTCACAGAGAATGCCAGAAGCTTGGCGCCACTTCATCCATCCGGCTTTGATTCGATGGTTCACATCTTCATCAATACCCCCATCCTCCTGCAACATTGACCCCAAATACCGAAAGGTGTTCTTCCGAGGTACCACCTGGCCATCAAGGCTAACCTCCTCCTCCTCACACCTAGTAGTACTGAAACCGCACATCATATACTCGGTTTTAGTTCTACTAAGCTTTATAAGTAAGAATAATTTCTCCAAGTAAATATGTATTTTGGTAGATGAGCAGAAGAGGACTGATAACGAATATGGCATTGGAAACCGTACGACCTACGGGAGACAGCACCATACGTACGCCAAGGGCAAATGCAACAGTCAAGCAGGTGACTGAACTGTAGGCGAGGCGCAGGGAAAACTCGAAGTAATCCCGGCGGAATTGCAGTTGAACAATGGACATGCCGGAGAACATGGAGCAGACGAAAGCAAGCGCATTGGCCATCACGAACGCATTGAAATCCCACGCACTCTACCAAAAAGTCTTGGTATGCCATTGCCTCCTGCTTTGACCGCTGATGGCACGGCGAAGGCTGCAGCGAATATAATGTCATCGTTACGATGAATTCTTGGATGCATCCTTGTCGTCAAGCTAGTTAGCTAGTACCCAAAACTGTGATCGTTAGATGCCCAATATGAAATTAGGACTAGCCAGCTGACACTGACAGTACGCTAGCTTGGTTACACTACGCATGGATACCCAATGTAAGAGATGCATCTTCCTTAATTTTGTTACTGGCAACATGACGGATGCATCCAAAAAATACGTGCACGGACCCGACTCCATCCTGTTGCATTGCAAGTCGAAATAATTTTGTTTAGATGGGATCTGTAGTTACCAACTTGCATGAGGAATCCAGCAGAAAAAATAGTACATAAAACTAAAACGACAGGGCAAGCAAAGATAAAGGAAACTGAAAACAAATTAGATGCCCGTCATGAAACTAGGACCTGACAGGATGGGTGCCTGCCAAAGAGAAGAGCTAGCTAGCATAAAAAAATGAACTTCTTTAGTAGCTGGGATCTGGAGTTGCCAGCTAGCTAGCTTACATGAGGAATCCGGGAGATGAGGAACGACGACAGTGCAATCTGAAGTAATGCATACATGGTAGAGACAAACACAGTGCAAGACAAGTGCCAAGTTGGTAGGTCAGAACATCTACAGCCAGGCTCTCCAAGGCTTTCCTATACGCCCAGGCTGACGGCCTGGTCACTGCACTGGACAGTTGAAAAAACCTGACCCAAATGCCCGAGCTAACCGGCATACTTCATATCTGGCCCAAACCTGAGGCGGATATGAGGAGGCCCAAGCGCTTCCGCCACATCGGATCCGACCCTCGCTGGCCCACCCCGATCCACATATATTCGTCACCATTCGCTCTCCGGGCCACTCCACTCCACTTCACCGCCAAGCTCCATTCCGGCAATCTCCAGCCTCCTTCGGCATGGCTGACAGTGGATCCAAGTCCTCCATCACCCGATCTATGGACCGGGAGCTCATCCATTGCATGCCCAAGAGGTCGCAGAGTTTTTTTTAGGCGAGGACGGCTTTAAATATTAATCAACAAAAACAAAGTTCATTACAAATGACATTCCGGATCACCTCCGGGACATCATTTACCCACACAACATCAATATAATGCTCCGCCCAACGAGCAAGCATATTGGCCGCCTTGTTACAGGATCTACGCTGATGGGAGAATCAGATAGAAGTAAACTTTGTCTCCAGCTGCTTGCTGTGATAGATCATGGCTCCAACTAAAGATCGATCAAAGCAGCACTCGTTGATCTTGGTGATGAGGCTCGCATAGTCAGACACGACGGCAATGCTCCATTGCGCACTCTCGAGAGTGGCTAAGATGACACATCGCATCGCAATTGCGTTAGCAAGCAACAGATCATCACCATGCCGAAACAAACAGCTGCCGGCCAAAAGCCCTTTACCTCCATGGGCATGCAGGATGTATCCAACACCCATGCGCATGTATAGGCAAAAGATTTCCGCGTCAACATTGAGCATTGCCGAACCCTCCAATGGTGGAGGCCATGTTGGAGTAGAAAAGTTGGACTCACATCTGTTGGAGTTCTTCGGTCTAAAAGTATGCAACATAATCATGTCAGTGTAGGCCTTTATCTTCTCACTGATCTGGCGTGGGTGTTGTAGTTCTTCCTCATCGCGAACCCCATTTCGGGCTTCCCAAATGTGCCAAATTATCACTGCAAAAACAATGGCGTCCACAGCTCGGGCCGATGTGATCCAATCGAGAGTGCATTGTCGAATTGAGGAGAAGTTGCGGAGCCCAAGTTGCAGATTGTAAATCCACTTCACTTCAGCCCAAACCTCACGAGCGAATTGACAGAAGAGGATGGAGTGTTCGATCAGCTAGTCTCTTCCACAGAAGGGATAGTCATAGTTCGTCGGAATGGAGCGACGTTGTAGGTGAGCACCAGAAGGAAGTCAATCATGCTCCATTCACCATAGGATCAGCTTCATCTTGCTAGAGCATTGGATGCCCCATAAGCTTTTCCATCCCTTATCCAATGCAACTTGGTTAGATGACGATCCACGCCCTAACTTGATGTGATCCTTCCAAAACTTTGTTGTGCGTGCAAAGAAACTAATGAATAACGGTAAATAAATTTTACTGTTATTCGTTAGTTTCTTTGTCTCTTACTGACATGTGGGATCAACGGTTTCTAAGAATATTAGGGGTTTTTCTACCTAATTAAAACATATGAAAGTGTTGCTAGTACTGAAAAACAACGCGACGATCACCCGACTCAGTTCTATATCATCCATTTCAGTACTACAGTTTAGTATTGAGATCATCCACATTAACATTACAATACTAATTTCAGTAATGAAAACAACACGATCATAACCATACTAGCATGTTTCTGGAATATTAGTGTAATGTTACTGGGTGAAGCAGTGTAAAGCACTCAGACAACTATTGAGGCATTTTTTGTATCCTTTTTGGTGATATTGATTTAGGTTTTGGTCTATTTCATATTGTCTTGTTTTTCACTCTCACAATGTTAGTTATATGTAAATCAGGTTGTTTAATTTTAACTGTATGTTGGTACCATGTAAGACACTATCTACAACTGCTGAGATGTGATTGCATCCTGATGTTACTGTCACTTCAGTTCTCTGCTTTCAAATAAGAAGTTTGAGAACCTCATAAACCTAACAGGTGATCTTTATCAAAACAAACAAAGTACAAAGGTTACAACTCGACTAAGTGTTGCATTATACTCATAGATATATTTTGTTTATGATCCCCAAAGAGATGATGCCGTATTTTGAAACACCATTGCATAAAGGAGTTGGTGGCCGTCAACTCTAGCAAGGAAGAACATGAGTATGAATGGCACGGTGAAGTAGAACATGTTTTTGGAACAACGGTATAATGTTACTAGGTGAAGTAGTGTAAAGCACTCAGACAATTTTTGAGGCATTTTTTGTATCCTTTTTGGTCTGTTTCATACTGTCTTGTTTTCAACTCTCACAATGTTAATTATATGTAAATCAGGCCGTTTATTTTCCATTGTATGTTGCTAGCATTTTAGATTTCTCAATTATTATTTGTTATTTGCTCAAGGTGGGCCTAAGGTTAACTGGGCAGGCTTCTCATGTGACCCCATGTTTTTTACTGAAATTCCTGCGAGCATTATTTTGCCATATGATGAAAATGAGGATACTGCGAACAATCATCTTACACTAATGGTCCTTGCCTATATTTTTGTGCAATTTCCTATCATTCAGTTGACAAAATTGACTAGCACGGCAACGCGCGCCATCAACATATTTCACCCTAGGCACCATAGGGTCAGAGCCGCCGGCCTCGCCATGAGAAGTGATGAAAACGCAGTGGCCGATGGGAACAACACCGAAGAAGTGTTTGTCCCCTGTGCTGCAGGACAGGACTTCTTAATTGGACTCCCGTCTTGCATCTTTAGTGCGGCGAGGCCAGGCCACATGCTGCCCGTCGCCTCATTTAGCGCCTTCCTGAACTACATGAGATACTCCGTGATGTGTTTTTTTTGCTATAGTGTTTGTTAGTTAGGATAAAATTAAGAGTACGTCTGTGTGAGTTTAGGTTTGCTTCCGTAGGTAGGCTACTACTATAAATCCAAGTTATGCGTCCTATGTCATTGACATGTTACAGTTGTATGAATATACATATGATGGGTAAATACCCGTATCGAGTTTTGGGGAAGCTGTCTAAAAATCCCAGAGTTTTGTGAGAAAATTGTTATACGCGTGAGTACCATCGTTGAGGTTGGTTTTCTCATGCTGAACTCAACTCACATGGACAGATTACCTAACCATCTCACGATCCCA
This sequence comes from Triticum aestivum, assembly GCF_018294505.1. Classification (NCBI taxonomy): domain Eukaryota; kingdom Viridiplantae; phylum Streptophyta; class Magnoliopsida; order Poales; family Poaceae; genus Triticum; species Triticum aestivum. The sequence continues at coordinate 622,978 of NC_057801.1, forward strand.
AATAAACTGAAATGGACAATTATCCGTCATCATGGAAATACTCCTAGAAACATTTACTGCCCCATAAGGAGGAGGAAAGAAACACGAAGGGAGGCAGTCAGCCGTCCGCTTTTACCAGCCCGGGATCCCCAAATCCAAATTAGCCCAAGTCCCCAGAGATCGATTAGAGAAAACTAAACAATGTAAGTGAAACTAGGTCTTGCTCTAATAACAAACTATAGTAATGAGGCCCGCCATATATAATACGTACGTGTATGTATGTACAGCAGTGGCAACAAGGAGAGATATATGTTTCAAGTAGTCAAATTTTAAAAATGGTTGTTGTATCCCCCATTTGAAAATCCTCATATGTTGTTGATAGTCATATGCTTATGTGCATATACACTTTACTAAATATATGCATGTCATTTATTTTTTAATACATACCCAGATGCTTTTTGGACTTACCCACTCGCTGACTGTTGCATTTTTGCCTCCTGTAGGCCTATGTTTTTTTTGTCGTCGTCCATCGGTCCAAGTTGTTGTTGTCCACTCGGTTGCCTTGCGGTTTGCTTCTAGAGCGTGCTGCAGATTCGTTGTGCCTCCTTCCAATGTAAGTTCTTGTGCTGAGAAGTTCTTGAGTAATTCATGCAGTATTGGTCATGGCACATGTTTGTTAGTCATTTGGCTGGTTCAAGCTTATGTAGGGAACTTTTCCTTAATGAAGGATATGGTAATAGGAAATAGTGAGTGTAGCTCTGGCATCCGTCTCCTCCTTCTCCTCGGAATCGGGGTTAGGTAGGGTGCTGAAACACTTAGGAGAAACCTTCAATCGGTCGATCTTAATGCGTTTTAGCACTCCCACCGAAACACACACATCATCATCATTCTTTCCAATTGCAATTCCAACATTATTTAAACAAGAAGAACTGCGAGAACTAGAAAAAGAAAAAATGATTTATTGCAGGGTGTATTTATTGGCGAGTCGAGGTTACGCTCCGCCTGGCGCCACATTGCCTTGGAGAGGGAATTCTCATCGATGGCTGATGACGAGGGCGGCAACGCATGCCATCAACATATTTCTCCCTAGGCACCATAGGGGCAGAGCCGCCGTCCTCGCCACAAGAAGTGATGAAAACGTAGTGTCCGATGGGAACAACGCCGAAGAAGTGTTTGTCCCCTGTGCTACAGGACGGGACTTCTTGATTTGACCCCCTTCTTGCATCTTTAGTGCGGCGAGGCCGGACCACATGCTGCCCGTCGCCTCATTTAGCGCCTTCCTGAACTACATGGGTACTCCGTGATGTGTATTTTTTCTGTAGTGTTTGTTAGTCAGGATAAAACTAAGAGTAAGCCTTTGTGAGTTTAGGTTTGCTTCGTAGGACGGCTATTAGTATAAATCCAAGTTATGAGTCCTATGTCCTTGACAGGTTATAGTTTTATGAATATACATGATGGGTAAATACCGTATTGAGTTTTGGGGAAGCTGTCTAAATATCCCCGAGTTTTGTGAGAAAATTGTTATACGCGTGAGTACTATGGTCGAGGTTGGTTTTCTCATGCTGAACTCAACTCACACGGACAGATTACCTAACCATCTCACAATCCCAAATAAACTGAAATGGACAATTATCCATCATAATCGAAATACTCCTAGTACCCAATGAGGAAAAGAAACACGAAGGGAGGCAGTCAGCCGTCCGCTTTTACCAGCCCGGGATCCCCCAAATCCAAATTAACCCAAGTCCCCAGAGATCGATTAGAGAAAACAAAACAATGTAAGTGAAACTAGGTCTTGCTCTAAGAACAAACTATAGTAATGAGGCCCGCCATATATAACACGTACGTGTATGTATGTACAGCAGTGGCAACAAGGAGAGATCTATGTTTCAGCCCAACAGCAAGCGGCGTCGCTGAGACACGGGTGAGGATTTTCTTGTCGACGTCTCGCCCATTTCTACGTGAGGCTTCTTGGAGCGGTAGAAATCCTTGATGCTAAGCTGCATCCAGCTGGGTCTGGGTCCTGCGCCTTTCGGTGTCTTGGACATGTTGTTTGCTCTTGATTTCTCTGCATTCGGCACCAGCAACTGATTCCTGTTTGCTCCTGATTTCACTCGTCCTTTGAGCCACTGCATCCACAATTCAATCGGTTTGTTTGTTAACCATGCGTGCACAGTGAACAAAATAATAAATATGTTGCTCAATAAACTAATGTAGCAAGTGTGATTATAGCATAATAATAATAATTTCCAGGAGGCATCATCATGTTTTTACTAGCTATATATTCGCTAGCTAGTAAGAGGAACAGAAAAGATGACAGGGTAGAATTAAAGGAAGTGCAGACCTTATGCCATCGTGCTTCATTAGGAAATGCCTCATCCACAAGCTGGACATCTTCATCGGTGTGTAAAAACATGCGATCGTCGGCATGGCTCCTCCATTGGACCAAGTAATGAGGGTTGCCATGTATTATCTTGATCCGTTTAACTGAATGGAATTCGTAATGGTCATCATCAAGAAGCAGTGATTTGGAATTGGATGGAGACGATGAAGCCGCCATCTCGCGTAAGTAAATGGTTGATAGCATGGGCAGCATGTGGCGTCGGATATCTGCTCTCCCCCACTTCCCATACGATAACATGTCGACCAAAGCCTCAACATTAGGCTGCTCATTCCATTTCCACACAAGCGATGATGAAACATCCCATTCTGCATGCATGCGGTCGTCACTCGATTTTTTAGCACAAGCAAGTAGGTACTGGTGAACAAGTCTGAATTAGATATACAAGCAAAGGGGAGTGCGAATACCTGTATCCAAATTGTCATCACATAGATATAGTTTAATTATCTCCTCATTTGGGAAATTTGGGTGAGCAGCTAATCTTTTGCAGACATTGATTTTCCAATTCAGATCACGCGCCTAGCATATATTTAAGAATAGATTAATTCTTGTGTTCGTACATAATCTTGATTTTTAATTGCATGCATGTATATATGTAATTCAAGTAGTAGTACCTTGTCAAGGCTACGACATTGAGATGCGAAAACTGCAGGTGGATATATTCCTTTACCGGTTGTACGTAATCTGGAGTAAGCAAAAAATAAGATAATGAGAAACACAAGAAATTAGAAGTAGGTACTTAATTAGAAATGAAGATGACTTAGTTTTCATGAGTATCAATCAAACATACGTACTAAAATTTAACTTGGTTTTTAATAAGCTGCAGGTGGATATATTCCTTAGTTGTGAGCATCAATCAAACATACGCACTAAAAATGAAGATGACTTTTTGTTTTTGTTTTACCGTGCGCTGACTTGAGTTGAGACATGAGACTTGAGACTTGAGAGTAGTAGGTACTTAATTGGACATTTAATTACCCAAACTTTGGTCCCAAATTAATCAATTGTCATGGAGTAATAGTACTCTACTAGCATGCATATATAATAAGAATTGATGATGTTTCAGGCAGCAGTAACACATTAGGAAAAACGATCGACATCTATTCTAAAAAACAAAGAAACAAAAGTAGATGATCCACGAGGTAGAGTACTCACTCATCCAAGATATGTTCCTCATGAAATAACTGCACAAACGCAAGTGCGGTCTCAAGACCCCGGGCACCCCCTTCAAATCATGGTCACTGCCAATAAGAAGCGCCATGGCGATCATTCGTTTCCTACTCAATCCAATGCCATCCTGGATGTCTTGTATGTTGTAGCACTCAAAAGGCTCCTTGGCAGTGGAGCAGAACACTTTGATGACAGTGTTGGCTCCACAGAGGAAGGCATCGCTACAGAGGTAATGCAGGCGTCCACCTTGCCGTCACGATTCAACTGGGCGCACAGTGCTTCCGCCTCGCCCTTTGCCCGGAGCATCGGCATTCCCAGATGCCCAAGCAGTTGCTATTTCATTTCAAATCAAATCAAATCGTGAAACCAAACCAAATCGTAGACTAGATCGAGAAGCACACAAGAAGAACCAGAATCAGGAGAGGAGAGACCAACCACACACTCGTGGACGCATCGCGTGAATGCTTCACTTGTAGAGGTGGCCTTGGCCTTGAGCGGCGACGGCACGCCGTCCAGCACGAACACCGGGAACGCCCCCATCTTGGAGAAGAGGGAGAGCGTGCGGAAGAAGATGTTGCGGAGGGTGGGCGACTTGGTGCTCATGGCGGAGACGATCCACGAGGAGAGGTCCACAGCGACGCGGCGGCCATGAAGGAACCCCATGCCTTGCAGCCGCGCGTACGGCTGCAGGGCCTTCCAGAAACCGCTGCGGACGCCCATGGCAATGGCAATGACAATGGCCAGTTACTCCGCCGGGATCCACTCCACTTATAATAAAGAAAGAGACCTCAAAGCGTACGTAAGTTACTACTAGAATGCAACCGGCCAAGAAAGCGATCGATTTGGGAGGGGAGGGGAACGGCCGGCGCCTGTTCGTTCGTTTGTTGATTGAGAAGGGAGCAGTTTGCTGTTGCACAAGGAGAGGGGAGGAGACGTCTGTTTGCGCGACGTACGGCCTTCTGCTCACGTACGGTAGACAACAAGCACGTATATTGGCCATCATATCCAAGTCTTTGGTGCCGTCAACACCAACACGTACGTGTGGTATGAATTTTTTTTTGTTTCCATAAATTATACTAGCACATATGCCCATGCGTTGCAACGGGAGGAGTTAATTAATTACCCAAAACCACCAGATTTGGGGTTAGGGTACTCCAAAACCACCAACTTGATCAAAAGTAACGAGAAACCATCACTTTTCTGGCAAGTGAGTAACACAAAGCACTAAACACGCTGTGACCCGACATGCCTGGCCCGCCTGTCGGGACCACGTAACGGCCGAGGCCAAACGGCCGTTTCCACTGCTCGACAACTCTGCTGGCTCACCCTCTTCACTTTCCCTCGCCCTCACTCCCCCCTTTCCCCTGTTGCGCGCCAAACAATGGTGTATGCCCCAAACACCGGCGACGTGGATCATGGTGGCGAGGGCGGTTCCAGATCCGGTCGTGTTCGCGGGTGGAACCTTCTTGGCATGGACGTCGCGTCGTCCTCTTCATCTGCTGGCGGCCCGCCCTCGTCATGCCGCGCACGCAGGTCTAGGTCAGACGCGGCGGCGGCGGCGGCGGTGGCGCCTGCTGCAACGGGTGGCTCCAGATCCAGATCCGTGGACGACGAATGCGCCAAAGCCCAATCCGAGGGGGGAGAGCCACCATCTCTGTGCCGTTTGCAGAAGGCGTTTGCGCAAGTGGCTGCTCGGGCGTGGGCTGATTCACCAGCCGGCCATAGTAACACCGGCGATGAGTACGACCTCTATGTGACCTCTCTGTCATTTGATTTACTTCCTAGCGTATTAGGTTGATTTAGGGTTTCATTTAGCCTCACAATGTAGTAGTTGTGATTATTGTGTATCTGTCTATTAGGGTTTCATTCAGCTTTTTTAGTTCAACAAGCTAGCTAGAACCTAGCCTCACAATGTCGTTATGAATATTGTTTGTTTTGCCCCCTCTCATAAATATAGCTTTTACATTTACTTTTATTTGGTATTGTAGGTTGAAGTATGAGTAGTGGGAATCAGACTATATGTATTATCTGAGTATTGATGGCATATGATTCGATGGTTTTAAACTTCTAGACAGTCAGATTAAGGTGGATGAAATACTGAGGGAATACCAGGAGAGCAAGACAATCAGATTGTCGGTTATTAAAGGCAAGAGGTAGCAGTCAATTGTTGTCCATCCAGCAGCAACAGCACCTGCAGCAGCAGCAGCAGGAGCAATAGTACCAACAGAGATGTGTGATGAAGAATACAACAGTGATCCTCCTGTACTGTTTGCAGTCAATGAAGAAGGTGTGGCACAGAAGGATTTTGTTGATCACATTGGTTGTAGTTTGTCAGGCCCAGATGAGTGCTTACTGATGGACACATAATAGAGTGTAAACTATGAGCCCATCAAAACAATGCCACCTCCCCAGCTAGAAAACTATAACTTTCAGAAAGAAGACAGTGGCAATTATTCAGACAAGGAACTGGATTCATAAACTGAAGATTGTGGAGAGTATGTAGCTAGTATACAAAGTACAGATAATAGCTCTTGTGAAGATGGAGGTGATTTGCAGTCAACTATAGCAGGTATGAAGAAGGCAGCAGCAGTGCACTGTGAGGGTGACGGTGAAGTAGAGGACGTTTATGATGTTCCAGGTGTTGAAGATGAAGACCAGACTGAAGAAGATGCAAATCAAGATGAACAACAACATTTGAGTGAAGTGCTACATGTTCTGAAAATTGCAAAGAGAGTAGGACCAACATCAAGATTACACTCATCAGCAAATGGTCCAATTGAGCCTGAATGGTTCCCTTTAGATGATGAAGATGCAAATCTTGGTTTATTGGATTACGAGGATGATGATGGCAATGAGTCTATGTCCTTCATTATTCCCTCAGGAAGGAAAACAAGAGCAGAGAGGAGAAAGGAAAGAATTTGGTATGATGATGGCAGACTCAATCCAGAGCAGCAATTCTGTTTGAAGCTCTGTTTCAAAGATGTCTACCACTTTAGGTCTGCTCTTGTTAACTTTCATATCAAGCAACTCAGGTCTTTCAGATATCACAGGAACTGCAAAGACAGGGTTATTGCATGGTGTGATCACATGGAAAAGGGATGTGCTTTTTTCATTGTTGCTTCTCAGATCAAGAATGAGAAAACATTTTGTATTAAGAAGTTTAGAGAAGAACATACTTGTCTAACCAGTGACAGTCACAACAAAGTGAGTTCAAAGTGGCTAAGAAACAATTTCCTAGAGACTATTAGATCAGACCCAAACACAACTGTGCTAGCATTGGTAGACAAGGCAAAGAGGAAATTTGGAATTGAAGTTCCCAAGATGATGGCATGTAGAGCTAAGAAGAAAGCAAAACTAATTGTTTTGGGAGATCATAAGAAACAATATCACAGGTTGTCTGATTACATTGAAACTGTTAAGTTATGCAATCTAGGCTCAAGATGCATTGTGACAACTGTCACTCCAAAAAGAACGAATGAAAACCCTCACCTAGGTCCTAGATTCCATTGTCTTTTCTTATGTCTGAATGCACCTAGGGAGGGTTTTCTAAATGGATGTAGGCCTTTCATTGGTTTGGATGGTTGCTTCAGTAAGCTCACTACTGGAGCAAAAATCCTAGCGGCTACTGGTAGGGATGCCAACAACAACATGTATCTTATTGCCTTTGGAATTGTAGGAGTGGAGGACACACCAAACTGGAGCTGGTTTCTCACTCAACTCAAGTATGCTCTAGGAGGCACAGAGGGCAAACTTGGCAAATACACCATCATGTCAGATAGGCAGAAGGTTAGTTATATGTTCTCTTTGTTGTTGTTTACTATTGTGGACATAAATGTGTAGCTTTGCTGTTGTTTACTATCGTGGACATAACTTTGTAGTCACTGCTAGTAACACTTAGGTTTACTATGTAGCTTTGCTCTAGTAGTAACATTTAGGTTTACTGTGTAGCTTTGCTCTGTTGGTAACATTTAGGTTTACTGTGTAAGCATGGACTACTTAATGCTATCAATGTTGTATTTCCAAACTGCCCACAAAGATTTTGTTTAAGACACATTTATGAAAAATTCCAAAGAGCTGAATTTAGGGGTAAAGATCTGAAAAAAATGCATGGACAGTGCTAGCTATTCATACACAAAACATGGTTTTGATGTTGCCATGGCCAATTTGAAGAACGAGTGGGAGGATGCTTGGAGGTGGTTATCTGCTATTCTAGTACACACATGAGCTAGGCATGAAATGGACACAAACTGCAAAACAGACCTAGTGGTTAACAACATAAGTGAGGTTTTCAATAAATATGTCCTAGGTGTTAGAAACAAACCAATTGTGACAATGATAAATGGAATCAAAGATAAGTTCCTAGTCAGGTTTGATGGAAAGAGAGAAGGTGCAGAAAATGCTAGATGGGAAATAGCTCCAACTTATGCAGGGATGCTGGAGCTCAACAAGAAGTATGCTAGAGATTGCAAAGCAATTAGGGTATGTCCAAACTTGTGGCAGGTCACCAGTGGCCCAAAGACACATGTTGTCAACCTTCTTGACCACACCTATGGATGCAAGAAGTGGGACATGTCAGGGTGTCCATGCAACCATGCTTGCAGTGCTATTTCCAAAGGCAAGATGCAACTTGAGGATTTTGTCAGTCCATTCTTCAAGAAATCAATGTACATGTAGTCATATAAACCTATAGTGTATCGAGTTCCAGGAGAAGATGCTTGGGTCAAGGCAGAGTAACCTGATATTGATCCTCCTATTTTCCACAAAGAGGACCCGAGTGGAAGAAAATAAGAAAAAAGGAAGAAGGGCAGATTTGAAGTGCCTAAACCAACAGATTCTTCTAGGATGGCTACAATCAAATGTGGCAACTGCAAGTTAATGGGCCATAGGTTTACTAACTGTTCACAACCTTTGAGGGCTGACCTCCAGTTAAGGAAGAATAGAAATATGGTAACTTCATCAGCTTTGTCATTATTTTAACTAAATTAGCCACCCATGTTTCAATGTGTCTTGTCTTTGATTCTTAAACTGCGGAAAAAGTGAAGGCAAAAGGAATAAGCCTACATTCCACCTGATGCTGCTCCTAGGGCACCAACTGGAGAAGCACCAAGGGCCCACCTAGGGCTGCTTTCACATCACTAAGGCCAGCAACAAGGGCTCGAGCTGGTAGTTCCTCTACTGGTACTTCATCTACATCTACTTCTGCTTTTTCCACAAAGATGAGATCTGTGAGAGGTGGAATAGTTGGAGGAGTTTCAACTAATGGAACAGGTACAAGGAAGAAAGCTCAAAAATATGCAAGACTGAAGAGCTACTTCATGCTAGTGGAAATGTTTGAAATTTGATGTCGATAAAAGGTTGAAACTTTTGGGAATGCCACCCATGTATCTGTCATATGAACCTGTGTTTCATTTGAGTCATGTGAACCTGTGTTCCATTTGGGTGCTGTGAACTATGAACCTATGTACTATTTGAGTCATGTGAACCTCTGTTCCATTTGAGTCATGTGAACCTCTGTTCCATTTGAGTCCTATGTACCTATGTCAAGTTGTGTTTCATTTTATTATGTCAACCTGTGTGTCATTTGATTATGTGAACATGTGTTTCATTTGATTAAACCCTGTGTGTCATTAGAACCTACCAAAAAGTAGGGGTTATCGAGCCATCGACAACTACCCAACCATATAGAACCTACAAAAAAGTAGGGGTTATCAAGCCCTCGAAAACAACACAACCATGCCTACCCACCAAAAAGTAGGGGTCATTGAGCCCTCGACGACTACCAAACCATGCCTACCCACCCAAAAGTAGGGGTTATCGAGCCCTTAACAACTACAAAACCATGCCTACCCACCCAAAAGTAGGGGTCATCGAGCCCTCGACAACTACCAAACCATGCTTACCCACCCAAAAGTAGGTTTGATTGAGCCCTCGACAACTACCCAACCATATAGAACCTATACAAAAGTAGGGGTCATCGAGCCCTCGACAACTACCCAGCCATATAGAACATACCCAAAAGTAGGGGTTATCGAGCCCTCAACAACAACGCAACCATGCGTATCCACCAAAATGTAGTGGTCATCGAGGCCTCGATAACTATCAAACCATGCCTACCTACCCAAAAGTAGGGGTTATCGAGCCCTCGACAAATACCAAACCATATAAACCCTAGAATAATTATATTACTCAGAACATGACTAATAGGTCAAGAATATGGCACTTTCATCAAACATAAAACATGCACAAATGAGGCATTAATAGCATAATCCAGTAGCACAATTGGATTCACCAGAAGCAAAATTTCAGTACAAATGTCTTGAAATTTTTAGTGATACAAATAGCAGATACTAGTACAGCTACATGAAATCATTCATCAAGTATCTCCTTGATCTTCTGATCTCCCCCTTGGTGGCCTCCTTCTCCTTGAACAGATCACATATGGTGTACTCTAGGTGCCTTTTCTCTTCCTTGAACTTCTCCCTCTCCTCCAACAACCTCTCACTCTCCTGCTTGATCTGGTCCATCTCCTGGAGTAGCTTCAACTTCTCTAACTTCTCTTGGTCTCTCCCTTTCTCTACTTTGGCCCTTAGCACCTGATGGATGTTAGTGTCTGCTTTGACAGCCAAGTTCTTTTTCCAAAGCTCCTCCTTCAGGTCACTAAGAGCTATCTGTGCATTTCCTAACTACAGCCACCATTTTAGCAAAGTCAACTTTAAAGAACCTTAGGTCATTTTCCATCTTTCTCTTATATTCATGTACCTTGCAGACTTCTTCAGCATTAACTACGTTCTGTCTCAACCTGTCAGTCAACTCCTTCTCATACAAAGCCCAGATCCTAGCTAAAGTTGTGTTCAACGGGATTGGCCAGTCAGAATCAATCCATTCCACATACGGGCACTTGTGTGCATCCTATGAATGTGTGCAAAAAAAGAAATAACATTAAAACCAATGCAGAACCTATTTTCGGATAACAATGCAAAAGTACTGAGCTCAAATAATTGTGCCAATGTTCTACTTGGGTCCATCCTATGAATGAAACTATTGAATTGTGCTAATGTTCCACTTGTAATAGACAACAAAAATAATGATATGTACTAAAGAGCTCAAATTATTATGAAGAAAACTTATGGCATACTTATAATGTTATATCAAGAATAATGGCCAGAGCATAAAAAATGGCCTGCACTGCCTAGTTATGTAAAGACTTATGAACATAATTTTATGGCTAGAGCATAAAAAACTGCCTACACTTCTAACATCCTAATTGCAGACCTAATTCTTCCAGTCATCTAAGGAAATAACAATTCACATATTTCACAAAATCAGTAAAACAGCCAAGCAATGAAATGTGTACAGTTTAAAACTTAATTGTGCTGCTAGCTTACCTTTTGTGCACAGCCTAGAAACATCATGCCGCTATCGGTGGATTAAAATGCCACCGACTTCTCATAGGGGAATCGATGCTCACAACCTGCAGGATGATTCAGAGCCAGGCCGCACCATTCCGTGCACTCCATGGTCGCAGGAGCCTAAATATAAGGAAAAAGTTTTCAACTTCTATAGGGAAAGAAATTCCCCTTTCTACCTAGAACTCTAACCCTAGATGCACATGAGCAGAAGCTTACCTTGCTCACACAAACATCGTCAAACAACGAGGACGAGCTAGAACCACCAAAACAAGACACCATGTCTCTCTCCCATCGGTGGTGCGCCGGCGGATGGCGTCGATGGCGGCGGCGACAGGTGCGGCCCAAGAGGGGAAGGAGCCACTACTAGGAAAAGGCCTACTAGTGGTGCACTATTGCCACTAATATTATATACTAATGGCGCACCACTGGTGCGCCATTAGTATAGAGCAACATGCGCCATTAGTATGCCTCCCAGGGGGCCATATTTACCCATGTGCTTTGGCATACTAATGGCGCACTGTGGGGTGATGCGCCATTAGTTTCCTTTGGCATACTAATGGCACACTTTAGGGTGATGTGCCATTAGTATCCTTTGGCATAGTAATGGCGCACTTTGGGATGATGCGCCATTAGTATGAATATTAGTTTTTTTACTTTTCTGAGTTTTGCACAGGTTACAAAATATAGACAACACAAAGGATATAGACAGCACCACACAACAACAGCAGATTCATCGAATACAATAGAAGATTAGTCTCCAAATACAATTCATCATATTAGTCTCCGAATTCAAAAGACCGAACAAAGATAGAACATTACAAGTCTCGAGACCGCGAGTAGCGAGTTTGTCTTCACATTACTAGTCGATATCGATCATCTAAACTACCATCACATAGAAGAGAGCTGCGGTCATCACGATGAGCATCATTGCGATGAAACTGGTCTTCATCCGTTTCCTCCAACGCTCCCTCCTCTCTCCCGCTAGATAGCGGGCGTATCTAGATTCCGCCTCCGCCCTAGTGGTGTACCCTTTGTAACTCTTACCGCTGAAACGGTGAACCTGTCTCCGACACTCCTCCCAGTCGTCGTAGACTCCGGGAACCTTACCCTTATACACGACATACGACGGCATCTATATGCACAAGGCAAACAACAGACAATACATAAGCAATATATAAGTATGCAACAAAAGGATCGGAAGAGAAAAGCAAGACATTAATAGCATGATTCATGGTCCTACTAATAAATAGCATCGATTACATCTAAGTTGAACGTCTGTCCAAACCAAAGAGACATACAAGTTCATTAAAGTTTAATTACAACATGAGTTAATCGATGTTTCAGAACTACACATAACATCACTACTTTTGACTCGACTCATGGGACCGGAGCGTGGATGAAGTCGCTATCTTTCGTGATGGTCATGAAGTCGCGGGCGTTGTCTTCCTGCATTTGTAGCGTTGTGTCTATCTCACTGTTGGACGGTTGATATCCGAGGTAGAACTGCCCCGAGGTACGAAGGACATCTTGATGGATGATTTCTGCAAACTCCGACTGGATGCGAAAGAATTCTTGTCGGTGGTCCGTGTCCTAGATTGCCGCCAAGCTTGCGGCCCAACCTTTGACATTATTTGGTAGCAGAAGGTGATTATGGTCCCGTACGATCGCCCGCATGTGATGGAGGGCGTAGTAGGCATCCTTCTGACCGCCAGGCGGCTGCTTGACGCAGGGGAACGTCATATTGTGGGTGAACACGTGCTTGCTATACCTACGAACTGGCCTCTTAAAGGTGCCTCCAGATTTGGCATAGCCGGGGAGAGCATCATCAAGAAATTTCTTGATCTTTGTGTAGTCTATCTTGGAGTCACGGTCCGGGTCGAAATACGTGGCCATGGAATATTTCGGGCTTAAGAGGATGAGTGTGCAATGTGTGTCAATGCACAGAACACAGAATGTTAGAGAAAAAAAAGAACGATCGAAATCTAAGAAATCATATGTTACGGGGCGGTGAGGGGATGACTTACTCGGGAAAGTAAGGCACAAGGAAGTTACCCTTATCTGGGTTTAGCAGAATGACGCCTTCGAGGTGTGAACTCGCGACTTGCCGGTCCCCAGCATTGCCCAAGATCTTGGCACGCATGTAGAAGGGGTCGACTATCCCGATGTCCGTGGTCTTGTCTCGAATGATCTGCATCTCCATACTCAGCAAAAACAGCCGAACGAAGGTGTAGTGCAGCGGATGAAGGTTAAACATAGCAAAGATGTCATCAAACTGCAGGACGATCGTACCCCCGATGGCGCCATCCACAAAGCCCTTGCCCTCTGGCACCTTGGCCACGAAAACCGGGTATGCCACATCATTCTGGGAGAGACACCGCTTCTCCAAAGAAAGAACACTATCATGCAGACTCTGCATAGCACCGGTTGCAGCATTGATCATATTTGCCGGTAGCATCGCCCTACCCGCCACATGCACCCTCCTCGAGATATCCTTAGGTGAAGGTGGCCCGTCCTGAGCACGAATCGTACTCGGTGCCGGCTGGCTTGCACCGGCGCCCTTGTTAGTCTTTCATTTCCATCCCTTCTTCTAGATCTGCTGTAATGGGACCGAGTTCTGCTCACAGACCGCCTTCTTGAGCGTGTTGGGGCTGAAATTATTTCGCACCTCAGCTATCTGAGGCTCGGTGAAGGCGGGAGCTGGAGGCGTCTCCTAAGAACTGAACGCCAGACGATGCCTGTTGCAATTGGATTTCTCCACCGTACCAGCTAGATCGCAGTCGTCTTGGTTGGGTTCTTGAGAAGGAGGCCCGCAGAACTCGTCACCATACCCATGTTCGGCAAAGTACTTATCAATGTTGGTAAATGTACCGTCGTCGTTGTCGTTGTCGTCCGGATCCTGTGCCATATGCATGTCCGGATCCTGTGCCATAGGGATGTCCGGCATGTCCGATAGCGTTGCGGCGTTCTTGCCATGGCTTGGTGCCGGCACGACTGGCGGTCTTGTCTGTGGGGTGGTGTCCCCCGCCCCCAAATGAATCTGGCTCTTCGGCCAAAGTAGGGGCCATATTACGCAGGCGCTGAGGGTCATCACATCGTCTTCGTCGGCCCCAGCGGGTCAAATCGGAGGTAACACCTCATCGCAGCCTGGCAACACCCGAACCAGTTCAACCCTATACAAGGTGGGTGGCATCGGATTACCGTGGAACACAGGGTTGCCCGGTTGAACGATTCTGCCCTTGGCGACATCGACCAACTCGCCGCCCACGAAGTGCAGGAGAGTGCAAGGAACGTCGGCGGCGCCCTGCGAAAATATGTAGGGCGTCAGGGATGCCCAGTCAAAGGCAAGGAGATGAAGTCATCGACCGAGAGGCTTAGTGTCGGTGTCAAAACCGGCGGATCTCGGGTAGGGGGTCCCGAACTGTGCGTCTAGGCGGATGGTAAAAGGATACAAGGGACACGATGTTTTTACCCAGGTTCGGGACCTCTCGATGGAGGTAAAACCCTACTCCTGCTTGATTAATATTGATGATATGGGTAGTACAAGAGTAGATCTACCACGAGATCAGAGAGGCTAAACCCTAGAAGCTAGCCTATGGTATGCTTGTTGTTCGTCCTACGGACTAAAACCCTCCGGTTTATATTGGCACCAAAGAGGGTTAGGGTTACAAAGAGTCGGTTACAATGGTAGGAGATCTACATATCCGTATCGCCAAGCTTGCCTTCCACGCCAAGGAAAGTCCCATCCGGACACGGGATGAAGTCTTGAATCTTGTATCTTCATAGTCCAGGAGTCCGGCCAAAGGTGATAGTTCGGCTATCTGGAGACTCCCTAATCCAGGACTCCCTCTGTAGTCCCTGAACCAGGCTTCAATGACGACGAGTCCGGCGCGCATATTGTCTTCAGCATTGCAAGGCGGGTTCCTCCTCCGAATACTTCATAGAAGATTTTGAACACAAGGATAGTGTCCGGCTCTGCAAAGTAAGTTCCACATGCCACCGTAGAGAGAATAATATTTACACAAATTCAATCCGCTGACGTATTCCGTGGCGTGACATCACACCACGGCCAAGCGTTTATTCGAATCGTTTTTAGTGTCCCACCTCAGCGCGTTTAGCGAGGCGGTTTCCATGGCATGTCTTGTCAAAGCAGAGATCGTGTCCCCTTATTCCGAGATTCTCATCAATACGGGCGTGGGTAACCCAACCGCGCCATTGATTACGATGCTTGGGAGATAAGCGAGTTTTACCAGGCTGGTGGGGACGCATAGCTTCGTCCGCCCATATAAGGAGATAAGGATCCACCTTTTTTACCTATGCCTTCTTCCTCCTTTGCTCATCCATTTCCGTGCAGTCGAGCTCCAGCGCCCAAGTCTGCACATCCCACCTCAACCTTCTCCACCCATGTCCGGAGCGGGAGGCAAGTGGATGGCCTCCTCCGTCACGGAGGGGCACATGAAAAAGCTGCGGAAGGCCGGATACTTGTCCAACGACATCGTGCATCGGCTCCCCGACAAGGGGCAGCTCATCCCCACCCCCAGGCCCCATAAGAGGGTGGTGTTCCTCACCTACTTCCTCCGCGGACTAGGTTTTCCACTTCACCCATTTGTCCCGGGGCTCATGTTCTACTACGGCCTGGATTTCCACGATCTGGACCCGAATTTTATCCTCAACATCTCGGTGTTCATCGTCGTGTGCGAGGCCTTCCTCTGCATCCAGCCCCACTTCGGCTTATGGCTGAAGACCTTCAATGTCAAGCCGAAGGTAGTGGGC
The DNA here is from genome assembly GCF_018294505.1 of Triticum aestivum. Taxonomy (NCBI): domain Eukaryota; kingdom Viridiplantae; phylum Streptophyta; class Magnoliopsida; order Poales; family Poaceae; genus Triticum; species Triticum aestivum. The sequence goes on from NC_057801.1 coordinate 638,707, forward strand.
GGCCGCCAAGTGGAGTGCGGAGGTGCCATGGTGGGCAAGATGGCCAACGTCCTATGGCTCAAGGGCTCCTTCATGGAGACCATAAAGGGGTGGCAATTGGGGTGGTTCTACATCACCGAGCCGCGCGACCCTAAATGGGCAGCGGCCCCCGAATTCCGATATGGCTTCCCTACACGGCTCACCTCCTGGAAAGAGACGGGCTTGACGTGGGGTAATTCGGAAGAGCTGATCGGACTTCAAACCTGCATCCAAACCCTGGTGAACAAGAAGCTCAAGCTTGTCAACGTAGTCCAGGTCATGCTCATCCGCCGGATCCTCCCTTTCCAACAACGTGCCTTCAGCTTATGGGAGTTTGATCCGGCACAACACCAAACCTTGAGCAGGCTCTTCGACACTACGTACGAAGATGCCTGGAAGGTGCTGTTCAAGGGCGCCGAGGCTCCCGCATCCGCTACCGAAGATCGTGGATTCAGCTCGCAGCGTCAAGCCAGCGAGGTAAGCTACTTTACCCTTTACGGGACTCTTGTTTTCCATAGCTTGACTCTATGCGGGATCTAAACTCCCTTGCCTTTGACAGGACTGGCAGAAGACGTCCGGGCAGATTGACTGTCCGGCTCCCTTGCCAGAAGACCCAGCGGACGCCCGATTGACGGGGCTGCTTGTTCCGGCACCTCACGTGGTGTCAGAGAAGAAGGCCAAGAAGAAGGCCATGGGAACTCGAAGGAGTTCACGGCGCCAGATGTTGTCAGACTCATCGTCCGACGACTCCGAGGTAGACTCCTCCCGCGAAGATGAGGAGGAGGAAAAAGAGGCCTCTCCCCCAACGGGGGGGGGGGGGGGGAGAAGAAAAAGGAAGGCCGCCCCAACTGGGGAGGCCGGAGGGTCCAAGAAGGGAAGGACCCTCCCTCCGGACTACTCCACCAACGCCGACGACGGTGAGGAGTGGCCACCGAGGGCCAAGCCCCTGGCGAAATCGTAAGTGTCCGGATACCAGAATAACTCATGGCGTTTCATTTGTCGCACAAAATCTCCTAACGCCGAATATAATCCTGCAGCCCGCCCAAGGACGGGCTCGACGCTTCGACGAGCGGCTCCCTGGATTCGTCGGACGTAAATAGCACCTCGCTTCCGGCTGCCTCCTCTCCTCATGTTGCGGATGACGCCGAGGTGGGGTCCCAAAAGGGGCCCAGCCAAGAGGAGGTGGTCCAGGAGGTGCCGCAAGGCAACCTTCCGGACTCCAGGCGCAAGGGGGATAAAACCCCAAAGGGCTCTAAGTCCGGCCCTGGGCCAGACTCCGCACCGGAACCTTCAGTGGTTCCGGAGTCCGACAGGCGGCCCCTTCGTAAGAAGGGCAAGACTGCGACACCGGTGACCTCCGTCCAACCGGAGGCACTAGATAATTTGCTGGAGGCGCTCAACGACGCCTCCATCGACGAGGAGCATCGCACTGTTATGAGTGTGGTGATCCAGAAAGTTCAGTCCGCCAAAAGTGGGCTGACTGAAGCCTGTGCCAGCCTTCTAACAGGCTTTGAGGTAAGTATTTAAGATATGTAAAAATGTTACCACATAGACAGTAGCCCCTGATGCTTAGTTTGGTGTTCGGAAAGAAAAGCCGAACTGAGGATCTAAAAGATGTACGCAGGAGTCTAACATAGGTATGTCAATATGGGAATGCAGGCTGCGCTGCTGACCTATGCCGCACTGATTGCGGAGGTCAATGCATTGAAGCAGAGCCTCGAGCGGTCCGAGAACGAGCTCGGCCTTGCCAAAAAGCAGCTCGACGACAGGGAAGGTAAGTAATACCTTATGGAAGTATATAAAAGATGTGGTTGCCAAAAATGACAGGAATAATGTGAGTATTGCAGGGGCCACGAACGAGGTGGCGACCCTGAAGGAAGCGGTGTCCAAGGACGAAAGCAATGCGGCCGCGGAGCGCACCGAGCGAGAGAAGCAGGAGGCGTGGGTGGCGGAGGTGCGGCAAGAGCTCCAGGATCTCGTGGAAAAACACGAGAGTTTAGAGCGTGACTCAAAGACTCGAGAGTCCGAGCTCGCCTCGGCCCTTGAGAGCGCCAAGGCCGCTAAGGCCGAAGCCCAAAAAGCCCTGTAGGAAATTGAGGCATTGAAGAAGATAGCGTCGGGTAAGGCATTCTTTATGCAAAGCAAGCATGTGAAAGTGAATTATCTATTACTTACCCGAATCCGGAGCTCTCCAGGAGCATTCGCAGATCTGCCCCGCAGTGTGTCCGATGCTGCCGCGTTCTACCGAGCCGAGGAGGGGAGTTCAACGGAGAAGGTGTTCTGGTCTCAGTATGCTGAGGCCGGTCACCCGGTGCCCTTAAGAGACCAGCTGAAGCAGCTGGTCGAGCTCCATAAGGTGGCCGAACAGGCCATGAAGGGCCTCATAGTTTGGTTGTGGCCTAAGGAAGCCATGCCCAGGAGCTACTTCGGGCTGGTGAGGCGGCTAGTGGACGCCTGTCCATGAATGGAAGTCTTCAAGCGCTCCGTCTGCGTAGAAGGTGCCCGTAGGGCCCTTGCCCGTGCTAAAGTGCACTATGGCAAGATTGACGCTGAGAAGCTTGTGACGAACAGACCACCGCCGGGCAAGGAGTATCGCAAGCCCGAGATGTATTATGAGGGTGTCCTGAAGGGTGCCCGCCTTATAGCGGGTGAATGCTCCAAAGATGTAATTTTTGAGTAAACTCGCATTTGTTATCCTGTACGCTGAAAACTTGTTCATATGCGCTAAGTAACGCTTGTGAATTTAAAATATTACTTTCTGTGCGGCCGTTTATTAAATTTGAGAGATGGCGAGTCGTCGGCTTCTGCCCCCATGCCACGAGTGTTGGGGTGTTCGGGATAAACTTGAGCGCTCTTTTTCCCATTCTTGGGTCCTTCGAGGGAGGCGCTCAATGCAACGAACGAGGCAACCGGACTATAATGCTTGAACACTCTCACTTAGCCATAGAATTCTATAATTTTAAATTTCGGCGAAGCCCCTGGTATTTGGAAGACCGAGTTCGGGGCGCTATCCACGCCTGGGCCGGACAAAGCCGACTCCTCGCTCTAAGCGGCATAAGTCTTTAGGGACTCGAAAACCTCTCGAATAGCGACCGGCTCTCGCCCTATCATGACGATCAGTTTTAGCTTTCTCCACTGAGGTGCTTAACCCAGCTCAACCGGGGCACAATCGTAGTGGTTCTCCCAGCACTACCTTAGCTGATATAACGGAACGTAAGGTACCAAAACATGGGAGCCGGGCAAACCCAACTATTGACCCAAGACATGATTCGGAGCCGATGCATATAATGCTATAAGTTCGGGGTGCCGAACTTGTGAAAGTGTTCGGACTTATCACACCATATTTTTGGGTTCTTAAGCCCCTGGTGTATTTGGCCGTACCAAAGTGTACGGGTGCAACATGTCATAAGTGAACATATATAGATAAAAAAAGGAATGCAATAATAGGTAGAAGCTATGTATTGTTTATTTAAAAAGGCTGCGGTAAAAGCAGAACGATACAAATAGTGCGATAAGCAATGGATGGGACTATTTGGCATGTCCCCCTCCAGGGGCGAGCTGCGGGATGATATGTGAAACAAGTATACTGCTCGTTATAGAGACCACCTGGACACTCGACATAGCTTTATGCTTCCCTGGCTGTTGCATCGTGTGTTCGGCGATTCTACTGCCGGACAGGGCTTCTTGAGAAGGGAGTCCTGAAAGTAAGAGAAAAAAGAATGACACAATCGGCAGCCCCTGGTGCCGTTGAGCCGCATTCTGGGCCTGCCGTGGTCGTGCCCCTCCCTCTATGCCCATGGTATTTCCAGAGCATAATTATGTACACGCAGTACTGGTTTCGTAATTTCGCGAGGGCTGGGGTTGGGGCCGCATTGCTACGCGTGCTCGGAACGTGCCAGGCGGTCTTGTTGTAGGTTACTCCGGGTGCGCTTGACGGTGTCCGGACGTTTAATAGCCGGATTCGAGGATTGCCTTGAGAGGCTGCTTTGTACTTCCGCCGCGAGGTCCGTCGTATGCTCCTCCGTTCGGAGAGAGCGTTCGGTGTTTCCGTTGACCGTAATGACTCCTCGAGGGCCTGGCATATTGAGCTTGAGGTATGCGTAGTGCGGCACCGCATTGAACTTTGCAAATGTGGTCGTCCGAGCAGTTCATGATAGCCGCTGCGGAACGAGACTATGTCGGAGATTAACTCCTCGCTTCGGAAGTTATCCGGGGATCCGAAGACCACTTCAAGTGTAAGTGAGCCTGTACAGTTGGCCTCTACACCTGGTATGCCGCCTTTAAAGGTCGTCTTTGTGGGTTTAATCCTTGATAAAGCAGGTTCAGGCTGCTGCCGCCGTCCATCAGGACTCTAGTGAGGTGAAATCCGTCAACGATTGGGTCCAGAACCAATGCGGCGAATCCGCCATGGCGGATGCTAGTGGGGTGGTCCCTTCGATCAAAAGTGATCGGGCATGAGGACCACGGATTGAACTTTGGGGCGACTGGCTCCATCGCATATACGTCCCTTAGTGCACGCTTTCGCTCCCTTTTGGGTATGTGGGTTGCGTATATCATGTTCACCGTCCGCACTTGTAGGGGAAGCCCTTCTGTCCTCTATTGTTCGGAGGCCGGGGCTCCTCCTCGTCGTCGCTATGCAGCCCCTTGTCATTGTTTTCGGCATTTAACTTGCCTGCCTGCTTGAACACCCAACAATCCCTATTGGTGTGGTTGGCTGGTTTTTCGGGGGTGACGTGTATCTGGCACGAGCGATCGAGTATTCGGTCCAAGTTGGACGGGCCCGGAGTATTTCTTTTGAATGGCTTTTTCTGCTGACCGGGTTTAGAGCCTCTGAATCCGGCATTGACTGCCATATCTTCATCATTGTCACCATTAATGCGGCGCTTGTGCTTATTGCGATGCGATCTGCCGTTGATGTCCTTGGTATCCGAATTACTAGGGCTCTTGGTCATGTTGTTACTACGAGCTAGCCAGCTGTCCTCTCCCATGCAAAAGCGGGTCATGAGTGTTTGTGAGGGCTGCCATGGATTTCGGCCTTTCCTGTCCTAGGTGCCGGGCAAGCCACTCGTCGCGGATGTTATGTTTGAAGGCTGCAAGGGCCTCTGCATTCGGACAGTCGACGATTTGATTTTTCTTGGTTAGGAACCGTGTCCAGAATTGTCTGGCCGATTCCTCTGGCTGCTGAATTATGTGGCTTAGGCCATCGGTGTCTGGTGGTCACACATAGGTGCCCTGGAAGTTGTCGAGGAATGCGGCTTCCAGGTCTTCCCAACAACCAATTGACTCCACTGGCAAGCTGTTAAGCCAATGCTGAGCTAGTCCTTTAAGCTTGAGTGGGAGGTATTTGATGGCGTGTAGATCATCACCGCGGGCCATGTGGATATGAAGGAGGTAGTCCTTGATCCATACCGCAGGATCTGTTGTGCCATCGTATGATTCGATGTTTACGGGTTTGAAACCCTCGGGTTTTTGATGATCCATTACTTCATCTGTGAAGCATAGTGGGTGTGCGGCGCCCCTGTACTTGGCTATATCACGACGTAGCTCAAATGAGCTTTGTCTACTGTGTTCGGCTTGGCCAGATTTGCTGTATCCGGCATGACGGTTATCGTCACGTGTAGTGAGGCGCCCACGCGATCCGTAGACCGATGTTGTTTGCCTTGCCTTGTCCTCCAATATATCTCGCAGGTCTGGCGCATTTCCCCATGCCTTGGTACTTTTTGAGCGATGCCGGGGTGCGGCTTGAGTGGAGGGCCGAGAGGCCTCTCTGTCGCGGCCACGAGGTGGCCGGTCGGCCGCATCATGCACTGGTGATGTAGGTTTGGGTGCTTCCTCCTCTAATCAGGGTAGCAACCTGTGTTTTGGGTAGCTCTTGGAGGGGCGTTCGAGTTCATACTCTTCAACCACAAGGACTTCAGTCCATCTGTCAGCTAGCAAGTCTTGGTCAGCTTTAAGTTGTTGCTGCTTTTTCTTGAGGCTCCTTGCCGTGGCCATAAGCCTGCGTTTGAAATGCTCCTGTTCGACAGGATCCTCAAGCACGATAAATTCGTTGTCGTCGAGGCTTGCCTCGTCTTCGGAGGGAGGCATGTAATTATCGTCCTCTACCTCTCTATCTGCCGCTCTCTCATGAGGGCTGGCTTCTCCATCCTCCTGCGCTGAATCCAGTTGGAGGGGGTTGTCTTCGGCACTTCCGGGGTGTTATTGTCTCCCGTGCCGGAATCACCATTTTTGCTGTGGCGGGTGAGGGAGTCCCGGATTAGGGGGTGTCCGGATAGCCGGACTACCGTCATCGGCCGAACTATCATCGGCCGGACTATCATCATCGACCGGACTCCAAGACTATGAAGATACAAGATTGAAGACTTCGTCCCGTGTCCGGATGGGACTTTCCTTAGCATGGAAGGCAAGCTTGGCGATACGGATATGTAGATCTCCTACCATTGTAACCGACTCTATGTAACCCTAGCCCTCTCCGGTGTCTATATAAACCGGATGGCTCTAGTCCGTAGGACAACAACATCAACCCTTACAATCATACCATAGGCTAGCTTCTAGGGTTTAGCCTCCTTGATCTCGTGGTAGATCCACTCTTGTAAACATCCACAATATCAATATCAATCAAGCAGGACGTAGGGTTTTACCTCCATCAAGAGGGCCCGAACCTGGGTAAAACATCGTGTCCCTTGTCTCCTGTTACCATCCGCCTAGACGCACAGTTCGGGACCCCCTACCCGAGATCCGCCGGTTTTGACACCGACATTGGTGCTTTCATTGAGAGTTCCTCTGTGCCGTCACCGATAGGAAGGATGCCTCTTCCCGTCTTCAAGGACGGTATCTTCGCCAATGGAGCCCTGGCCGCCGGCCAAACTATCCGGCTAGGAGGTTTTCTTATGACCGCCTGTCCGGCCACCGCTTCGACGATGACCTCTCGGGTCATCGAGAGCAATCTTCACGTCAACTCGGAATTCGCCGAGCAGCTAGATCCAGCAGAGCTCTCGTCTGTAAACGAACTCCTGCATCGGATCGCCGCCCTGGGAGTCGCTACCGACTACAATCAGATCGGGCTTAAAACTGATCTGAGAGAGATAAACTCTCCCCAGGTTACCTACCACGTCACGGTGGTAGAGGAACATCGCGACGATCCTTCTCCCATATTGAAAACTAGTCGTGTCCGGGCTACCGAACCCTCCATGCCGGATTCCCGCGGAGGAGCGGATTTCAATCAAGCACTGAACATAAAGTCAGGCATCGGACCAAACTCGTTGGACAACGTTCCACTTTCCAAGCTTCCAAATTCGGAAACTTTTCGGCCCTTGGGCCTCAAGATGGACAGGGTCCCGGACTCAATCAGGCCCGCCCGTCCAGATATACGCGATCTATCTCTAATCCGGCAAGAGCCAGCCGAAACAGTACATCACTACTGGGCCAGATTCCTCCTGGTCATGGACCGGATAAAGGACTGCCGAGAGGAAAACGCAATCTCGATCTTTTGCAATAATTGCACGGACAGGGAAATCTTGAACGCCGTCAGCCGTCGTGAAATCACACGCTTCGCCGACCTGGCATCCATAGTGCAAAAGTACTGTGCGATAGAGAGTTTCCGGAAAACCGAAAATAGGTTTTGGGACAATCCGGCCCCGGATATAGCCCCAGTCCGCAATAAAAGGGTGCATGACACTCAGGCACCAGGTGCAAGAACCAAAAAACAGAAGCCCCTTAAAGGGAATGGAACCGTACTGGAGGGATGGCTCAGTAGACCCTGTACAATTCACAGTACAGAGGGCGCCGTTCCGACACATAGCCTTCGAGCATGTTGGATATTACGGCAGGTGGCCAAAAGTGGCGAGGAGCTTCTAGCCCCGGGAAACCACACCAACAATACCGGTACGGTATCAACAGTCTTCGATACTTTCGCATCAAACAATATGCGGAAACGAACAATCCGCAGCCTCGTGGAAGTCTACCAAGTAGCCACAGCAAATCCTTGGAGCGACGTGGCCATCACCTTCAACGCCAGCGACGAACCTAAGTTCCGAACAGCCCGAGCACCAGCCGCATTGGTCCTCAGTCCAATAGTGGACGGCTTTCGACTTACCAAGGTACTCATGGATGGCGGCAGCGGATTAAACCTCATCTACGAGGAAACCCTTCAAAAAATGGAAATAGACTGGAGCCGCATTGAGCGAAGCAGCACAAACTTCAGAGGAATAATCCCTAGCCGGGAAGTGCGCTGCGTAGGAAAAATCACACTCGATGTGGTATTCGGCTCGCCGGACAATTACAGATCCGAAGAAGTCACGTTCCAAGTGGCCCCGTTCAACAGCGGATATCACGCTATATTAGGACGAGAGGCATTCACAATCTTCCAAGCCGTACCCCATTACGGGTACATGAAGCTCAAAATGCCTGGGCCCGGCGGAATAATCACTCTCGTTAGTGATCCGGACATAGCACTCCGCGCCGAAAACAAGACAGCCGCATTAGCCCTGGAGGCACTATCCGAAGCCCTAGCGGCAGAGGAACTCACCACGCTGCGCTCTACGGTGAATAGGGACGATGTGATACTCGATAAGAGGTCCAAGTCCACCTCCTTTAAACCAGCAGATGAAATAGTAAAATTCCAGGTCCACCCAACGGACCCGACAAAGACGGCCTCCATCGGGGCACAATTGAACCCTGATGTAGACGCCGCACTGTGAGAATTCCTTCGGGAAAATTGGGACATTTTCGCCTGGCACCCCTCGGATATGCCCGGAATCCCATGCAGATTGGCAGAACACAGCCTAAACATCCTAAAAGGATTCAAGCCAGTCAAACAGGCTCTTCGACGATTTTCCGAACCCAAAAGACAGGCAATGGGAGAGGAACTAGCCAAACTATTGGAAGCCGGATTCATCAGAGACATCAAACATCCGGATTGGCTAGCAAACCTGGTAATGGTACCAAAGAAGGACAAATCCTGGCGCCTATGTGTCGATTTCAAAGACCTAAATAAAGCCTTCCCAAAGGATCCCTTCCCCCTCCCCCGCATCGACCAAATCATCGATGCCACTGCAGGGCACGATTCATTGTGCTTCCTGGACGCATACTCCGGCTATCATCAAATCAAGATGGCAGAAGCGGATCAAGCCGCAACGGCATTCATTACTCCATATGGACCATTCTGCTTCAACACGATGCCCTTCGGACTTAAAAACGCCGGCGCAACATATCAGCGCATGATTCAGACATGTCTGGCTACCCAGATCGGCAAAACAGTAGAGGCATACGTAGACGACGTAGTCGTCAAAACTAAACACGTCGAAACTCTAGTAGACGACTTGAGGGTCACATTTGACAACCTCCGAGCATATGATATCAAGCTGAATCCGGAAAAATGCGTTTTCGGCGTACCAGCCGGAAAGCTCTTGGGCTTCATTGTATCCGGTAGAGGAATTGAAGCAAATCCGGCCAAGATCCGAGCTCTATCACAGCTAGATATTCCAAAAACCTCAAACAGATCCAGAAATTGACTGGATGCGTGGCGGCTCTCAGCCGCTTTATCTCCCGCTTAGGAGAAAAGGCATTGCCCCTCTATCGCCTCCTCAGGCACACCGAACACTTCGAGTGGACGGATGCTGCCACCGCCGGACTCGAAGAAATAAAGGCCATATTGGCAACGAATCCGGTCCTGGCTGCGCCCAACCTGGGCGAACCAATGTTGTTATACATCGCAGCAACGCATCAAGTTGTAAGCGCGGTACTCGTCGTCGAACGAGAGACAGAAGGGCATAAATTCCCTCTTCAAAAACCAGTGTACTATGTATCCACTGTGTTAACCCCAGGCAAGTCCCGTTACCCGCACTATCAGAAGATAGCGTATGCGGTGTTCATGGCATCCCGGAAGCTCCGACACTACTTTCAAGAGTGTTCGATAACAGTGGCCTCTGAAGTACCACTTAACGACATTATAAACAACCGCGACGCAACGGGCAGGATTGCAAAATGGGCCATTGAGCTCTTACCATTTGATATAACTTACAAACCTCGGTGAGCTATAAAGTCACAAGTTTTGGCTGACTTTGTCGCTGAATGGACCGAAGCCGAACTCCCTAAAGAGTACGGCGCATACTCCAATTGGATTATGCACTTCGATGGCTCTAAAATGTTGGCCGGACTGGGGGCTGGCGTCGTATTGACGTCCCCGACCGGGGACATAGTCCGATACATACTTCAAATAATGTACACGGAGTCCAACAACGCAGCCGAATACGAGGCCCTTTTACATGGTCTCCGGATGGCAATCTCCATGGGCATCCAACGCCTAGAGGTGCGCGGGGATTCAAACCTCGCAATATCCCAAATAAATGGAGACTTTGATGCCAAGGATCCGAAAATGGCAGCATATCGCAACGCTGTCCTAAAAATGTCAGCTCGGTTCGACGGACTCGAATTCCATCACGTAGCCAGGGATAATAACCAAGCGGCCGACGTATTGGCACGCATCGGCGCAAAACGTGACGCTGTCCCTCCAAACATCTTCCTGGAATGGCTGTTCAAGCCATCCGTACTATGGGAAGAGGAGTCCGGAAATAACAAACCGGAAGCAGCCACACCAACCGACACAGAGCAATTTGACATAAGCGGCGATTCCGCCGCTGAAATAACACCTTCAGCCCACGACATAATGGCCGTAATCGCCCCGTGGACAGAACCATTCCTAGCCTACTTACTTAGGCAGGAACTTCCCGAAGACCAAAATGAGGCCCGCTGCATAGTTCGGCGATCTAAAGCCTACAAGGTCCACGAGGGAGAACTTTATAAGAAAATCACAACCGGAGTCCTTCAAAGGTGTATCTCCGAAGAGGAAGGGCGAAACCTCCTGGCTGAAATTCATGCCGGACTAGGCAGACACCACGCAGCAGCCCGGGCCCTTGTAGGAAAGGCATTCCGTACAGGATTTTATTGGCCGACGGCCCGGGCAGATGCTCAGGACTTAGTCCAAAGATGCGTCGGTTGTCAGCTCTTTGCTAATCAGAGCCATATGCCACCCACCGCCCTCAAAACTATACCCATAACCTGGCCGTTCGCGGTCTGGGGGCTTGACATGGTTGGACCACTTAAAGGGGGAACCCACAAGCAAAGATACCTATTGGTCATGGTGGATATATTCACCAAATGGATAGAGGCCAAACCAGTCAAAACGGCAGAGTCCGGACCAGTGATAGACTTTATCTCCGGGGTAGTACACCGTTTTGGCGTCCCCCACAGCATCATCACCGATAACGGCACGAATTTTACGGCCGACGAGGTTAAATCATGGTGCAAAAATATGGGCATTAAGCTCGATTACGCTTCAGTCTGTCATCCTCAAACCAACGGTCAAGTGGAACGAGCAAATGGTCTAATAATGAGCGGCATCAAACCCAGACTAGTGCGGTCACTTACGAAATCTGACACACACTGGGTAGAGGAGCTCAACTCCGTACTTTGGGGGCTGCGGACAACGCCCAACCGTACCACCGGATTCACACCATTTTTTATGGTGTACGGCACAGAGGCAGTCCTGCCCTGCGACATTATTCATGACTCACCTCGAGTGCGCATGTATGAAGAAAGAGAGGCCGAGCTGGATCGGCAGGACAGCTTGGATGCATTGGAGGAAGAACGCGACGTCGCCAAGGCTCGTTCCGCATTCTATCAGCAACAGGCTCGAAGATATCAAAGCAGAGAAGTACGGGCCAAGACTTACAACATTGGCGAACTAGTTCTACGCCTGCCGGACAAGAAAAAGGACAAGCTCAAGCCCAAATGGGAGGGCCCCTTCATTATCGACCAAGTCCTGACCGGCGGAGCGTACCGTCTACGAAATGCGTCGGACAACCGACTCGAGCCGAACCCATGGAACGCAGCCCGCCTCTGAAGATTCTATGCCTAGCGTCGGACTAAGAGTTCGTCCCCTTCCCCTGCTGAAAATTTTACACTTCAGTTGTCTTTTATTTCTCTTCCTTCTCTTAACCTCCTATTAAAAAGCCCGTAAGGGCCTATTTGCGCATTGTTCGCACACACCTGATGTGCCATCCGCACTCATTATACCTGGGGGCTTCTTTACCAGAAGCTTAATTATAAGGGCTTCATGCCCAGCACATGTGTGAAGCTTCCACATGTACCTTTTATTCACCATTATATGCATCGATATGACTTAAGTTTTGGCCAAGCTGGGTTGCCTGGCTCCTGTGCTTACCCCTACGTTCCCGATTGTTCGGCTAGGAGGTAAAGGGAGCACCTCTGCGATTGTTACTGCCGGGTCAGCCGGATGTGTACCTCAGACTGGGTGAAGCCGAAAGCTAGCGTTCTTAAGGGAATATTCGGTCGGTGACTTGAAAGATGATTTTTTACCTACTTAATTATCTGCCCCCAGATGTTTTTCTGCTTTTTTCGCAGTCCGGACATGCACTTTAGGGCGTGCCTCCCCCAGAGGAAAGGAACCCTTAACGGAACTATTCTCCCTAGAAGATGTTTCTTACTAACCATGTATATAACATAACTAGTTGGGCACTTGTCTGATAAAGCACTAATGACCCCTACGCCTGGTCTCCATGCATACCCCGGTTGTTTCATAACCGAGAAGGTATTCAGACACACTCCGGACTCTAGGGTCCCGAGGTCGAAGCGAAAAGGTCGGCAAAGACAAACGATCTACAATCCGGCTAGAAGGCATTTTACATGTCATTTTATAATACATTGTCAAATTGACTGACTGTATTCTTCCTCAATCCCATCTAACAGGCTGTCTAATTTATAGTCCTGTTGGGAAAACTCAGCGGCCAACTCTACTTGGCTGTATACTAAACTTGCAGGGATCTCCTTCCCATCGGGCCCCACAGGTCCCACTTCGGCCATGTGGTTGGGATCCGCCTTCTTGTACCGCGTCTTCACCATGGCCCAGGCCTCCCTGGCACCTTGGCGGCAGGCTGAAATCTTCCATAAATGGAAGCGCTGCCGCACTCCCTGAAGCTTCTCCGCAAGCTCCCCAAGGCCCTCGGGTAGGGAGAAGGCTGGCCATAAAGCCTGGATGACGCCGCGCATTGCCTGCCGAACTCGTTCGATCAGTTGCAACAGCTCGGGAAGTTGATCACCCATTGATACGGGCATCTCCTCCGCAGGACGACCTGTGAGTATACCTACAGACATATCTTGTCAATCGACTTCCTCGCCGGACTCTTCTTTTCAAAGGAGTTCGCTCAAGCACTTACTATAAATGCCGCGACGAAGTCGCTGATTCTCCTTAATGGAGCCGGACAGCTCGGCCCGAACGCCTTTCAGCTCTTCTCCAAGCTGGGCATGGGCATCTTGGAGTTTGTTCCTTTCTTGCTGTACTCTATTCAGCACCCTCTCGCCGGCCTTCAGCTGGCGCAGAAGTTCTTGCCTGTCCGGATCTTGTCCGGCAGCACCTGCAACGTCATTATCAGACTTGCGCACAGGCCAAATACTACTTATCTTTTTAAATAATGTGTTACCAGGAGAGGTCCATGTGTTTCCTCCTGCGGCAGCGAGTGCGGCCTCAAGTTGGGCCTTGCACTCGTGCAGCTCCTGAGACAGTCGGGTATTCTTCTCGGTAAGATCCTATGTTTCATATGATCCTTAAATCAGTTAATATAACTACTTTAAGTCTCGGGGGCTACTGGCATATATAACTATTAAATTCTCTTACCCGTATGTCTTTTACATACTGCTCCGTGGCTCTGGTCAAACCATCTTGAGCGGCACGGAGGTGTGCGTCCCCTGCGTTAAAGGCATCCAACGCTTCAGGGGAGAAGCACGCATCACGAAAAACTGTCCGGCGGCGCCTGTGGTTCATGGCGCTCTCCACCTCAGATTTGGTGGCGGACAGTCTGTCGGCATCCTCCGTTGGAGGAGTATCCGGCTCGCGCCTTGCGCTCGCCTCCCCCTCCGGACCAGGCGCTGGAGCTTGGCTGGTAGAGGCCGGATTGGCAACCCAAGCATTAGTCTCTGCACTTGTTGTTCAACCACCTGATTGGAATTTACCCTTTGAAATTATGTGTGATGCTAGTGATTATGTTGTAGGTGCTGTTCTAGGGCAAAGAGTTGATAAGAAATTAAATGTTATCCATTATGCTAGTAAGACTCTAGACAGTGCCCAAAGAAATTATGCTACTACCGAAAAGGAACTTTTAGCAGTTGTGTTTGTTTGTGATAAGTTTAGACCTTATAGTGTTGATTCTAAAGTAACTATTCACACTGATCATGCTGCTATTAAATATCTTATGGAAAAGAAGGATGCAAAACCTAGACTCGTTAGATGGGTTCTCTTGCTACAAGAATTTGATTTGCATATTGTTGATAGAAAAGGTGCTAAGAACCCCGTTGCAGACAACTTGTCTAGGTTAGAGAATGTTCTTGATGACCCACTACCTATTGATGATAGATTTCCTAATGAATAATTAAATGTCATAAGCACTTCTCGTAGCACTCCATGGTATGCTGCTTATGCTAATTATACTGTTGCTAATTTATACCAGCTAGCTTCACATACCAACAAAAGAAAAAGTTTTTCTATGACTTGCGACATTACTTTTGGGATGACCCACATCTTTATAAAGAAGGAGTAGATGGTGTTATTAGACGTTGTGTACCTGAGCATGAACAGGCACAGATCCTACGCAAGTGTCACTCCGAAGCTTATGGAGGACACCACGCTGGAGATAGAACTGCACATAAGGTATTGCAATCCGGTTTTTATTGGCCTACTCTCTTCAAGGATGCCCGTAAGTTTGTTTTGTCTTGTGATGAATGTCAAAGAATTGGTAATATTAGTAGACATCAAGAAATGCCTATGAATTATTCACTTGTTATTGAACCATTTGACGTTTGGGGCTTTGATTATATGGGACCTTTTCCTGCCTCTAATGGATATACTCATATTTTAGTTGCTGTTGATTACGTTACTAAGTGGGTGGAAGCTATTCCAACTAGTAGTGCTGATCATAACACTTGTATTAAAATGCTTAAGGAAGTTATTTTTCCGAGGTTTGGAGTCCCTAGATATTTAATGACTGATGGTGGTTCACATTTTATTCATGGTGCTTTCCGTAAGATGCTTGCTAAATATGACGTTAATCATAGAATTGCATCTCCATATCACCCGCAGTCTAGTGGTCAGGTAGAATTGAGCAATAGAGAGCTCAAATTAATTTTGCACAAGACTGTCAATAGGTCTAGAAAGAATTGGTCCAAGAAACTCGATGATGCATTATCGGCCTATAGAACTGCATATAAAAATCCTATGGGTATGTCTCCGTATAAAATGGTTTATGGAAAAGCTTGTCACTTACCTCTCGAACTAGATCATAGGGCATACTGGGCTATTAAAGAGCTCAACTATGATTTCAAACTTTCCGGTGATAAGAGGTTATTTGATATTAGCTCACTTGATGAATGGAGAACCCAATCTTATGAAAATGCCAAGTTGTTTAAAGAAAAAGTTAAAAGATGGCATGACAAAAAGATACAAAAGCGTGAGTTTAATGTAGGTGATTATGTATTGCTATACAACTCTCGTTTAAGATTTTTTGCAGGAAAACTTCTCTCTAAATGGGAAGGTCCCTACGTTATCGAGGAGGTCTATCGTTCCGGTGCCATAAAAATCAACAACTTCGCAGGTACAAATCCGAAGGTGGTAAACGGTCAAAGGATTAAACACTATATTTCAGGTAATCCCATAAATGTTGAAACTAATATTATTGAAACCGTAACCCTGGAGGAATACATAAAGGACACTTTCCAGCCCGTTTCAGACTCCGAAAAGGAATAGGTATGTGTTACAGTAAGTAAACCGACTCCAAAACAATTTTTAAGGCAATATTCTCTGTTTTGGAATATTTAGAAAAATAGAAAAATAAGTGGCAGTCCGGGAAGGACACGAGGCCTCCACGAGGGTGGAGGGCGCGCCCCCTACCTCGTGAGCACCTCGTGTGCCCTCCGGACTCCGTTTCCTTGCATGATACGTATTTTGGTCGGTAAAAATTCATTATATATACTCCCGAAGGTTTTGACTCTCGTATCACGCAAAGCTCCCCTATTCTTGTTTCGAGCTGTTTCTCTGACAGGCCTAGATTATCATGGCGACCCCAAGTGCTTCTAAGGACAAGTTCTTCGAGAAGGTGATCAACCCTTACCTCCCGGAGGTGCTGCGACACCCTCAAACCATTGAGATGCGTGATGGGTTGCTGCACATCCGCGATGTTGAGGGACCAAAGGGAATCGGAAGTGTGGAGTCGAGGCTCGAAGCAATGGAGCAACAAGTTTTCAAGTGCCAGGGGATGGTGGAGCGTGGAATCAACGCTACCCACAAGATGCTCGCGGAGTTCACCAACAACTACGAGCCGGATGCCAAGAAGACCGAGGAGGCCATCTTCAAGCTACATGAGAAGATCGAGCACCTCCAAGCCCAAATCTATGATCTGCAAAACCAAAACAGTGAGTATGAATATAGATTCAAAAGGATGAGTTTGGCTGCAGATTTGAGGATTCTGGAGACTTGATCATCCTTCTATGATGGTGAGCCTATGCCATGGAAGGTGGACGACAAGCTCGCATCATCAACAACACCTCCACCGCCAACAACAAAGAAGGATAAATAATCACATGGGTATGGGCACTCCCCTTGGCAACTTCCAAGCTTGGGGGAGGTGCCCTGGTATCGTATCACCATCACAACTCCTATCTTTACCGTTTTTCTTAGTTTGATCTATTTAGTAGTATCTTGATTTAGTAGAATAAAGTCATGGCATGATCTAGTTTTGAGTTTTGCTTTATGATCCTTCTTTGTAATCGAGTCAGTGAGCTATATAATAAAGATTAGTGTTGAGTCAAGGTCTTGAGTATTTTGCCATGATCTTGGGTGATTAGAAGAAAAAGAGTTCATATTGATCTTAGTGAAAGTAATGACTTCACATAGAAAGAGTATGATGATTGAAGGTTGTTGGGAGTTGGCAAATATAGCTTTGGTCATCGTTGCAATAATAGGAAGTAATAAGGAAAGAGAGGTTTCACATATATATATATTATCATTGACATCTTTTATGATTGGGAGCACTCATTAAAATATGACATGCTAAAGAGTTGATGTTGGACAAGGAAGACAACATAATGAGTTATGTTTTCTTACATCTAAGATAAAGTATGTTGTCATGGATCCTCTAACATGTTGAGCTTGCCTTTCCCCCTCATGCTAGCCAAATTCTCAGCACCAAGTAGAAATATTACTTGTGCTTCCAAATACCCTTAAACCAGTTTTGCCATGAGAGTCCACCATATCTACCTATGGATTGAGTAAGATCCCTCAAGTAAGTTGTCATCGGTGCAAGCAATAAAAATTCATCTCTAAATATGCATGACTTATTATTTTGGAGAGAATAAACTTTGTACGAACTTGTTGACGCAATAAAAGCGACGGACTGCATAATAAAGGTTCACATACAAGGGGCAATATAAAGTGACGTTCTTTTGCATTAAGATTTCGTGCATCAACCCTAAATGCGCATGACAACCTCTGCTTCCCTCTGTGAAGGGCCTATCTTTTATTATTATCCTCTATCTTATGCAAGAGTCACGGTGATCTTCACCTTTCCCTTTTATTTTATACTTTGGCAAGCTCAGCATGTTGGAAAGAACATGATATATATATCTAATTGGATGTGTGGGAGCATGAATTATTATTGTTGACATTACCCTTGAGGTAAAAGGTTGTGGGGCAAAACTATAAGCCCCTATCTTTCTCTGTGTCCGATTAAAATTCCGTAACCACAAGTATTACGTGAGTGTTAGCAATTATGAAGGACTAAGTGATAGTTGAGTATGTGGACTTGCCTTTAAGCTTTGACATAGACTCTTTTCGATGTTATGATAAATTGCAGTTGTTTCAATGACTAAGGTTATAATTTGTTGGCCCTCAATAAGGTTTCTGATTCATACTCTGGCTTTGGGAAATGATCATCGTTTGAACATGACTAATCATATGACAAAATCTATTTATGTTGCTGTTATGAAAATAATCATGATGCCTTCATGTCCGTATTTTTATTTTTATCGACGCCTCTACCTATAAACATGAGGACATATTTATTGTTATCGGCTTTTCGCTTGAGGACAAGCGAGGTCTAAGCTTGGGGGAGTTGATACGTCCATTTTGCATCATGCTTTTATGACAATATTTATTGCATTATGGGCTGTTATTTCACGTTATGTCACAATACTTATGGCTATTCTCTCTTATTTTACAAGATTTACATGAAGAGGGAGAATGCCGGCAGCTGGAATTCTGGGCTGGAAAAGGAGCAAATATAGGAGGCCTATTCTGCGCAACTCCAAAAGTCCTGAAACTCCACGGAATATCTTAAAATAAATAAAGCAAAATCGTCACCAAAGATGAAGGCCAGGGGGCCCACACCCTGCTCACGAGGGTGGGGGCAGGCCCCCTGGGCGCGCCCCCTACCTTGTGGGCCCCTTGGTGGCTCTCCGACACCCGTCTTCTCCTATATGAAGTCTTTCGATGAGAAAAAAATAGAAGGAAACCTTTCGGGACGAAACTCCGCCGCCACGAGGTGGAACCTTGGTGGAACCAATCTAGGGCTCTGGCAGAGTTGTTCTGCTGTGGACACTTCCCTGCGGGAGGGGGAAATCGTCACCATCGTCATCACCAACGCTCCTCTCATCAGGAGAGGGCAATCTCCATCAACATCTTCACCAGCACCATCTCATCTCCAAACCCTAGTTCATCTCTTGTATCCAATTCTTGTCTCCAAGTCCGGGATTGGTGCTAGTAGGTTGCTAGTAGTGTTGATTACTCCTTGTAGTTGATGCTAGTTGGTTTATTTGGTGGAAGATCATATGTTCAGATCCTTTATGCACATTATTACCCCTCTGATTATGAACATGAATATGCTTTGTGAGTAGTTACGTTTGTTCCTGAGGACAAGGGAGAAGTCTTGCTATCAGTAGTCATGTGAATTTGGTATTCTTTCGATATTTTGATAAGATGTATGTTGTCTAGCCTCTAGTGGTGTTATGTGAACGTCGACTACATAACACTTCACCATTATTTGGGCCAAGAGGAAGGCATTGGGAAGTAATAAGTAGATGATGGGTTGCTAGAGTGACAGAAGCTTAAACCCTAGTTTTTGCGTTGCTTCGTAAGGGGCTGATTTGGATCCATATGTTTCATGCTATGGTTAGGTTTACCTTAATACTTTTGTTGTAGTTGCGTATGCTTGCAATAGAGGTTAATCATAAGTGGGAGGCTTTTCAAGTAATAACAGCACCCAAGCACCGGTCCACACACATATCAAATTATCAAAGTACCGAACGCGAATCATATGAGCGTGATGAAAACTAGCTTGACTATATTCCCATGTGTCCTCGGGAGCGCTTTTCCTATTATAAGAGTTTGTCCAGGCTTGTCCTTTGCTACAAAAAGGATTGGGCCACCTTGCTGCACTTTATTTACTTTTGTTACTTGTTTCTCGTTACAATTTATCTTATCACAAAACTATCTATTACCACTTATTTCAGTACTTGCAGAGAATACCTTGCTGAAAACTGCTTATCATTTCCTTCCGCTCCTCGTTGGGTTCGACACTCTTACTTATCGAAAGGACTACGATAGATCCCCTATACTTGTGGGTCATCAAGACTATTTTCTTCTGTTCTGGAAGTTTTAGGGTACAAGAGTATATATGGGTGCAAGGGGTATGTCGGAGGAGCTACGGGGGCCCCACGAGGCAGGGGGGCACCCCCACCCTCGTGAGCACCTCCCGTATCTTCTGACGTGGGGTCCAAGTCCATCAGGTGGGTTTCCTTCCAAAAATAACTTCTCCAGTTGATTTCGTTCCGTTTCGACTCCGTCTGATATTCTTTTTCCTCGAAACACTGAAATAGGCATAAAACAACAAATCTGGGCTGGGCTCCGATTAATAGGTTAGTCCCAAAAATAATATAAAAGTGGATAATAAAGCCCAATATTGCCTAAAACAGTAGATAAAGTAGCATGGAGCAATCAAAAATTATAGATACGTTGGAGACGTATCAAGCATCCCCAAGCTTAATTCCTGCTTGTCCTCGAGTAGGTAAATGATAAAAAAGAATTTTTGATGCGGAGTGATACTTTGGCATAATTTCAACATAAATCTTCTTAATTGTGATATGAATATTCAGATCAGAAAGATTCTAGACAAAAGTTCATATTGACACAAAAATATTAATACTTCAAGCATACTAATCAAAGCAATCATGTCTTCTCAAAATAACATGGCAAAAGAAAGTTCATCCCTACAAAATCATATAGTTAGGCTATGCTTCATTTTTGTCACACAAAGATGTTGCCAACTTCTATACCCCCGATGACAAGCCAAGCAACTATTTCATACTTAAATAATCTCAAACTTTTCAACCTTCACGCAATACATGAGCGTGAGCCATGGATATAGCACTATGGGTGGAATAGAATATGATGATGGGGATTGTGTGGAGAAGACAAAAAAGGAGAAAGTCTCACATTGACGAGGATAATCAACGGGCTATGGAGATGCCCATCAATTGATGTCAACATGAGGAGTAGGGATTGCCATGCAACGGATGCACTAGGGCTATGAATGCTCAACAAAACAAAACTAGTGGGTGTGCATCCAACTCGCTTGCTCATGAAGACCTAGGGCATTTGAGGAAGCCCATCGTAGGAATATACAAGCCAAGTTCTATAATGAAAGATTCCTACTAGTATAAAAAGACAACTTATGAGACTCACTACATGAAGAACAAGGTGCTACTTTGAAGCACAATATATGAGACTCACTACATGAAGAACAAGGTGCTACTTTTAAGCACAAGTGTGGGAAAAGAGATAGTAGCATTTGCCCTTTTTTTCTTTTTTTTGGGCCTTTCCTTTTTTTCTTTTGGCCTTTTTTTTTCTTTTGGGCAATGCTCTAATAATGATGATCATCACACTTCTATTGATTACAACATAAGGATTAAAACTCGAAACTTAGAACAAGATATGACTCTATATGAATGCCTCGGGCGGTGTACCGGGATGGTGCAATGAATCAAGAGTGACATGTATGAAAAATAATGCATGGTGGCCTTGCCACAAATACGATGTCAACTACATGATAATGCAATGTCAATATGACAAAAGTAATGTATGTCATGATGATGATGGTGGAAGTTGCATGGCAATATATCTTGGAATGGCTATAGAAATGCCATAATAGGTAGGTATGGTGGCTGTTTTGAGGAAGATATAAGGAGGTTTATGTGTGATAGAGCATATCGTATCACGGGGTTTGGATGCACCGGTGAAGTTTGCACCAACTCTCAAGGTGAGAAAGGGCAATGCACGATACCGAAGAGGCTAGTAAAGGCGGAAAGGTGAGAGTGCGTATAATCCATGGACTCAACATTAGTCAAAATAACTCATATACTTATTGCAAAGATTTAGAAGTCATCAAAAATCAAGTACTACGTGCATGCTCCTAGGGGGGTAGATTGGTAGGAAAAGACCATCGCTCGTCCCCGACCGCCACTCATAAGGATGCACAAGCCAGGTACACTTCATGTTTCAAATTTGTTACACAACTTTAACCATACGTGCATGCTACGGGACTTGCAAGATTCAACACAAGCATTTCTCAAATTCATAATCACCCAACTAGCACGACTTTGATATTATCACCTCCATATGTCAAAACAATTATCAAGCATCAAACTTATCTTGGTATTCAATTCACTCAAAAGAAAGTTTCACATATCTTGAACACTAAGTATATTAAAATTAAGCAAATCTCCATGCTATTAACGACTCTCAAAATAATCTAAGTGAAGCATGAGAGTTCATCTATTTCTTCAAAATAAAACTAGCACCATGCTCTAAAAGATATAAGTGAAGTACTAGAGCAATAACAAAAACTACTCCGAAAGATATAAGTGAAGATCAATGAGTAGCTAAATAATTATGCAACTAAATGAAGGTTCTCTCTCATTAAAGAATTCAGATCTTGATACTTTATTCAAACAGCAAGCAAAGCTAAAGAAAACTACAATGCAAGGATAGCACAACTCATGTGAAGAAGCAAAAACTTAGGCTCAACCGATACTAACCGATAGTTGTTGAAGAAGAAAGGTGGGATGCCTACCGGGGCATCCCCAAGCTTAGATGCTTGAGACTTCTTGAAATATTATCTTGGGGTGCCTTGGGCATCCCCAAGCTTGAACTTTTGTGTCTCGTTAATTCCTCTCATATCATGGTCTCTCTTTTTATCAAAAGCTTCATTCACAACAAACTCAACAAGAACTCGTGAGATAGGTTAGTATAAACCATTCAAAACCTTATCATTTCTACTCTAACAAATCACTTAAATTATTATTCAACATTGCATACTAAATGCCTCTGCAAATTTAATACTCCTATCCTCAAATAGAATCATTAAACAAGCAACATATGCAAACAATGCAACCATAACAGCAATCTGCCAAAACAGTACAGTCTGTAAAGAATGCAAGAGTATCAATACTTCCCTGACGCCAAAAATTATGAACTAATATTACCATTGTAATACATTTATCAGAGCTCAATATGCAAAATGATTCAACGTTAGACCATGCTCTGACTTTTCTAGGGAATTTTTGCAACAGCGGTAAACTTTCTGTTTTCAAACAGCAACATGTATACAAGCAAAATAAGCATGGCAAAGGCTATCCTTGACTTTTTTTATTGAAAATAAAGAGGCAAAACACAATTCTAACTAACAGCAAGCAAAAACTAACAAAATAAATTGATGCTCCAAGCAAAACACATATCATGTGGTGAATAAAAATATAGCTCCAAGTAAAGTTACCGATGAACGAAGACGAAAGAGGGGATGCCTTCCGGGGCATCCCCAAGCTTAGTTGCTTGGTTGTCCTTGAATATTACCTTGGGGTGCCTTGGGCATCCCCAATCTTAGGCTCTTACCACTCCTTATTCCGTAGTACATCGAATCTTTACCCAAAACTTGAAAACTTCAACCACACAAAACTCAACACAAAACTCGCAAGCTCCGTTAGTATAAGAAAATAAAACCACCACTTAGGTACTGTAATGAACTCATTCTAAATTCATATTGGTGTAATATCTACTGTACTCCAACTTATCTATGGTTCATACCCTCCGATACTACTCATAGATTCATCAAAATAAGCAAACAACACATAGAAAAAAGAATCTGTCAAAAACAGAACAGTCTGTAGTAATCTGTATAAAACGTATACTTATGGAACCCCAAAAATTACGAAATAAACTGATGGACCTTATACATTTGTCTATTAATCATCTCCAGAAATAATCAACCTAAAATCACTCTCCAGTAAAAAATGGCAGCTAATCTCGTGAGCGCTAAAGTTTCTGTTTTTCACAGCAAAATCACATAAACTTCACCCAAGTCTTCCCAAAGGTTCTACTTGGTAATTTATTGAAACAAAACCTATAAAACATGATTACTACAGTAGAATAATCATGTGGACACACAAAAACAGTAAGGTTAAATATTGGGTTGTCTCCCAACAAGCGCTTTTCTTTAATGCCTTTCTAGCTAGGCATGATGATGACAATGATGCTCACATAAAAGATAAGAATTGAAACATAACGGGAGCATCATGAAGCATATGACTAGCACATTTAAGCCTAACTCACTTCCTATGCATAGGGATTTTGTGAACAAACAACTTAAGGGAACAATAATCAACAAGCGTAGGAAGGTAAAGCAAGCATAACTTTAAATTTTTTAGCACATAGAGAGGAAACTTGACATTATTGCAATTCCTACAAGCATATGTTCCTCCCTCATAATAATTTTCAGTAGCATCATGAATGAATTCAACAATATAACCAGCACCTAAATCATTCTTTTCATGATCTACAAGCATAGAAAATTTTCTACTCTCCACATAAGCAAAATTCTTCTCATGAATAATAGTGGGAGCAAACTCAAAAAAATAACTATCATATGATTGAAAATTAAGATCAAGATGACAATTTTCATGGTTATTATTATTCTTTAAAGCATATGTGTCATCACAATAATCATCATAGATAGGAGGCATGCTTTCATCATAGTAAATTTGCTCATCTAAGCTTGGGGGACGAAAACATCATCTTCATCAAACATAGCTTCCCCAAGCTTGTGGCTTTGCATATCATTAGCATCATGGACATTCAAGGAATTCATACTAACAACATCGCAATCATGCTCATCATTCAAAGATTTAGTGCCAAACATTTTAGAGATTTCTTCATCTAGCACTTGAGCACAATTATCCTTTCCATCATACTCACGAAAGATATTAAAAAGATGAAGCGTATGAGACAAACTCAATTCCATTTTTTTTTGTAATTTTCTTTTATAAACTAGACTAGTGCTAAAACAAGAAACAAAAAGATTCGATTGCAAGATCTAAAGATATACCTTCAAGCACTCACCTCCCCAGCAATGGCGCCAGAAAAGAGCTTGATGTATACTACGCAACCTTCTCCTTGTAGACGTTGTTGGGCCTGCAAGTGCACAGGTTTGTAGGACAGTAGCAAATTTCCCTCAAGTGGATGACCTAAGGTTTATCAATCCGTAGGAGGCATAGAATGAAGATGGTCTCTCTCAAAAAACGCTGCAACCAAATAACAAAGAGTCTCTTGTGTCCCCAACACACCCAATACAATGGTAAATTGTATAGGTGCACTAGTTCGGCGAAGAGATGAAGATACAGGTGCAAAATAGATAGTAGATAAAGGTATTTGTAATCTGAAATAATAAAAACAGAAAGGTAACAAGTGGTAAAAGTGAGCGTAAACGGTATCGCAATGATAGGAAACAAGGCCTAGGGTTCATACTTTCACTAGTGCAAGTTCTCTCAACAATAATAACATAGATAGATCATATAACAAGCCCTCAATATGCAACAAAGAGTCACTCCAAAGCCACTAATAGCAGAGAACAAACGTAGAGATTGTAATATGGTACAAAACCACCTCAAAGTTATTCTTTCGGATCAATCTATAAAGGAGTTCGTACTAGAATAACGCCTTAAGACACAAATCAACCAAAACCCTAATGTCACCTAGATACTCCATTGTCACCTCAAGTAACCATGGGCATGATTATGCGATATGCATCACACAATCTCAGATTCATCCAACCAACATAAAAGTACTTCAAAGAGTGCCCCAAAGCTACTACCGGAGAGTCAAGAACGTGTGCCAACCCCTATGCATAGGTTCCCAATGTCACAAAACCCGCAAGTTGATCACCAAAACATACATCAAGTGGCACATGCTATCCCATTGTCACCACAGATAATCACAGCAAGACATACATCAAGTGTTCTCATAAAAGACTCAATCCAATAAAATAACTTCAAAGGGGAAACTCAATTCATCATAAGATCCAACTACAATGGCAAAGCTCGGGATACATCAAGATCGTGCCATAGAGGGAACACGAGAGAGAACACGAGAGAGAGAGAGATCAAACACATAGCTACTGGTACATACCCTCAGCCCCGAGGGTGAACTACTCCCTCCTCGTCATGGATAGCACCGGGATGATGAAGATGGCCACCGATGATGGGATCCCCCTCTGGCAGGGTGCCGAAACAGGGCCCCGATTGGTTTTTGGTGGCCACAGAGGCTTGTGGCGGCGGAACTCCCGATCTATCTTCTGTTCTGGAAGTTTTAGGGTACAAGAGTATATATGGGTGCAGGGGGTACGTCGGAGGAGCTACGGGGGCCCCACAAGGCAGGGGGCGTGCCCGGGGGGGGCCACCCTCATGAGCACCTCCCGTATCTTCTGACGTGGGGTCCAAGTCCATCAGGTGAGTTTCCTTCCAAAAACAACTTCTCTAGTTGATTTCGTTCCGTTTCGACTCCGTCTGATATTCCTTTTCCTCGAAACACTGAAATAGGCATAAAATAGCAAATCTGGGCTGGGCCTCCGATTAATAGGTTAGTCCCAAAAATAATATAAAAGTGGATAATAAAGCCCAATATTGCCTAAAACAGTAGATAAAGTAGCATGGAGGAATAAAAAATTATAGATATGTTGGAGACGTATCAACGATCTAGCATCCAAACATATATCCAGAGTACTTGAGGATTCTTTAGTCCAAACAATACATGAACAGCTGTCGATATGCTTTTCTACAGACAAAATCTTTTGTCGTAAACGGAAGACAGGAAACATCAAAACTAGCAGAAGCAGACCAAATGTGCATATATTCTATCTAGCTAAAATGTTATCACTGTCCCTCCCCATAGCAAGAATGTTAATATGTTATCACTAAAATGTAAGAACAACCAATCTATTTAATATGTTATCACTGTCCCTCCCCATAGCAAGAATCACTCACCAGAGTTATTCCTCCACATAGTGGTCTACATTTCAAACAATTTGTTATAGTCAGTGGCCAAAATTGCACATATGCTGCACCGCTAACACCTAGGTCGGGAGCCACTCCGCTGCTGGCACATCGGGAGCCACTCCTACGCTATCCTATCTTATCACACAGATCTCGATTTGAAGGCCCTACATCCCAAATTACACCTCACAGTATTTACTGAAGTTACTTTAACCCTTTTGTGTGCCAGCTTGTGTGCGAGCATTGCTAATTGCAAACAACCCTTGGTACCAAAGTTGAGAGGAACCAAAATAAATAGATAAATAAATAAGAGTACAGATATGTACACATTCAACTTCCATATGGAAAACAAACATGAGAGCAGAGATAAGTTCTACTCTAGTTAGCTCTGTTGGCATATCAATCAGGTTACATGGAGCAGATTACTTTTGCAGCGAGCATTAGCAAGGTAGAACAACTTCTGAGTTTAGTCTACAAACAAGAGCACCCATGTAGTACATTGGAAAAGACATGTCTGTCTACTAGAAGGGTATCAAAGCCACATGCATCATCAGAACAAAAGAGGCCGATGGCCAATCATGACTATGGTTGCTGATGTAGAGGTACTCCAGTAACAACTTCTGAATTTTAATTCAGCACCTTGTAGGCCGGAAAAAAATCTGGCAAACCACGCATCACTGATTGTTTTTTCTCTATAATAAGCATCATCGAATGCGAGTAAAAACAACAGAGCTAACCATGGGATTAGGGATGTGACATCAAACCTACACCTCACGCATTCCATATGCAAAAACAATTGAATTTGGTCTAGGAACCCTCTGGCATATATGACTAGCAGGGAGAGATGGTATGTATGGTTGATGGATATTGCTCCAATAAGTGATGTCGAATAATATATATAATGCATGATGTGGAAACATTGCCATACACAACCATGAATTGTTCAACTGAATGACATCTAACTAAAAGGAAAGCATCCAACATACAATGAGCAGGAGTGTCACACATTCAGCAAGACTCATGATTAATGCACTGCAACAAATTGAATCAACCTAACCCATCAGCTATTGAATCAACCTAACCCATCAGTGTCAACCTAACACATCAACACCTAGTCTAGATAAATAAACATGACATAAACAACCGACAAACAGAGCATGAATGCAGCCGAATCTAGGGTTTGAGCGAGGCGCACCAGGAGACGGCGAAGACGGCGAAGCAGGGGCAGCGGGTGACGCCAGAGACCAGCAGCTGCGCAAGGAGGAGCACGAAGAAGGCGCAGACGCCGTTGACGGTGGAGGCGTCGGTGTCGTAGAGGCAGTAGGAGCGCTCGTCGTACTCGTCCGGCACCACCTTGCCCTGCGAGACAGAGAAGGGGCCGTCAGCCCCGGCGCAGGCGGGGGGCAAGGGGAGGAGGAGGGGTGGGAGGGTCGGGGGCGTACGGTGCTGCGTCGCTGCTCGGCACCGACAGCGAGGAGGAAGGCAAAGACGTTGAGGAAGATGAGGAAGCTGCAGAGCGCGAGGGAGGACGGACGCGAGGTGCCGAACCCGGCCGCGGGCGGAGGGGGAACGGGGAGGGAGGCGGCGCTCGGCACGGGGACGGCGAGCATGGGGGGGGCAGCGAGCATGGCCCGGGACGGCGAGCACGGGGGCGATGGTGGTCGGTGGTGGATTGGGCGCGGGTGAGATGAGGCAGGGGAGAGATTAGAGAGAAATGTGGATTGGGGATTTAGTGTGGGGGGAAGCTTACTAATGGCGCACCCCGCAGCGGTGCGCCATTAGTATGTTTTTTTAGTTAGCAATGGAGCACCCCCCCCGTCGGTGCGGCATTAGTAATCTTTTTTTATATAGCAATGGCGCACCAGCCAGAGGTGCGCCATTAGTAATCTTTTTTATATAGCAATGGCGTACCAGCCAGAGGTGCGCCATAAGTAATTTTATTTTTATTATTTTTTGTTGCATCTAATAATTTTTAAGAAAATGAATATGAATATGAAACAGTAATATTTTTTTATAAAAATATCATCAAATTTGTTATTTGAAAATATTTATGAATATGAAAAATATCATCAAATTTATTATTTGAAAATATCATCAAATTTGTTTTTTGAAAATATAATCAATTTTTTTTGCAATTTTAGTTGCATTCATTTGTGACGGTGGAGCGGGCCGGGGAGGCTGCGGGGGAGAGGGTGCGAGGGGTGCTCGACGGCGGTGGAGTGGTGGAGGGTGCGGTGGGTCGTTGGCGGGGGGGGAGCGGGGGAGGGTGTGAGGTTCGGCGGCGGCGGACGGTGGAGCGAGGGAGAGGGTGCGGGGGGTGCTCGGCAGCGGTGGAGCGGGGGAGGGTGCGGTGGGTCGGCGGCGACAGTGGAGTGGGGGAGGGTGCGGGGGGTCGGCGGCGGTGGCCGGTGGAGCGGGGGAGAGGGTGCGGGGGGTGCTCGGCAGCGGTGGAGCGGGGGAGGGTGTGGGGGTCGGCGGCGGTGGCCGGTGGAGCGGGGGAGAGGGTGCGGGGGGGGGGTGCTCGGCGGCGGTGGAGCGGGGGAGGGTGCGGTGGGTCATCGACGACGGTGGAGTGGGGGAGGGTGCGGGGGGTCCGCGGCGGCCGGTGGGGCGGGGGAGAGGGTGCGGGGGGTCCTCGGCGGCGAGGGGGACCGGATCTGGCGAGGTGGGATAGCGATCGAGATGGAGGGGGATCGAGATCGAGTGTCCATGAAATTTAAAAACATTCATGAGTTCAAAAAGTGCCCATGAAATACAATCGAGAAATGAAGGCTACAATTTAAATACAATCGATCCTATCTAGCTATCTGTTCACAATCTTCTTGCCCTTATTTTTTGTAAATGGAGTTCTTCTCTTGAGCAGACGTCCTTTAGGTAGGGTGGTCCTGCTTCTTCTTGTGGTGCATGCTGATACTTCATCGTTGTCATCATGTTCCATCTTCGGGTCGCCGTACTTGTTGAAGTCTTGCTCATTGGTGACTCCATCCATTCCGATGATCTTCCTTTTGCCTCTCCTCACGACAACACGACTGGGCTTTGGCGGGTCGGTAATGAAGAAGCATTGGTCCACTTGGGAAGCCAGTACCCATGGCTCATTTTTCGCGGTGATGTTTGCGCCCGCGGTCTTGGATTTGGCTTCGGGTATAACCATGGTGGTGAAATACCGGTCTTCTTTTATGACGCTCTTGGCCCATCTGACACGGAACATCGGGACCTTCTCTCCAGCGTAGCCCAGCTCCCAGATCTCCTCAATCCTTCCGTAGTATCTGTCCTTGTCGTTACCGGTGTAGGATTCCATCATTACCCCAGAGTTCTGATAACCATCGCTCTTCATGTCCTTTCCCTCGGTGTAGAATGTGTATCCATTGATATCGTACGCCTCATACGTCATCAGGTTGTGCTCGGCGCCCTGTGACAAGGCGAATATGAGTTGTTCTTCCACGGAAGAATCCTCATGTAAAGGGTAAGACAGAAGCTTCTGCTTGAACCAACGCATGAAACATGAGTTGTGCTCTTTGATTATATCTCCGCCCGTCCTCTATTGGCCTCGGTCATTGTACGTCTTCTCAATAAAGGTTTTGTGCTCTACCACCCAAGGATTGACCACGTCTATGTGCTGTAGCGCGACTAGGTTTGCTCTTTCAAAGTCAGCGAGTCGACCCTCGAAGTCGACATGCATTTCGCGGCGACCCTCACAGTGACCCCATCCAGCGAGCCTGCCGAGGTGCCTGTTGACGGGCAGACCAATGGGGTTCTCGATGCCTAGATAATTCGTGCAGTAGGAGATGCACTCTTCGGTCAGAAAGCCCCTGACCATGCTTCCCTCTGGGCGTGACATTTTGCGAACGTATCCTTTGATGACACCATTCATCCTTTCAAACGGCATCATGCTGTGCATGAACGTCGGCCCGAGTTGGATGATATCCTCCACGATATGGACCAGCAGATGCACCATAACATCGAAGAATGCAGGCGGGAAGTACATCTCAAGCTTGCATAGTATCACCACGATCTCTTCCCGTAGCCTTCTGAGTTGCCTCACGCCAACCGACTTTCGAGAGATGACGTCGAAAAAGTTGCATAGGCCAAATAGCATTTCGCGGACGTGCGCGTCCATGATCCCACGGATTGCAACTAGAAGTACCTGCATCATTAGCACGTGACAGTCGTGAGACTTCATCCCAATGAACTTCTGCTTCGCTGTGTCTAGGTATCTGCTTATCTTCCCCGCGTAATCGTAAGGAAGTTTTACTCCTACGAGAAAGGTGAAAAACTGATCGATCTCCTCCTGACTTAGAGTGAAGCACGCAGGAGGGTAGTCATTTCCAGTCTTCTTGGCCTTTTTGCCTTTGCCACGACTTTCCGTGTCCTGCTTCGCCTCATCATCATCATCATTAGCGTGAAGCTCCTCCCTGATGCCCATTGATTTCAAGTCTGCCCTTGCTTTCGGCCCATCTTTTGTCCTCTCGGCATGTTGAGCAGGGTACCAAGAAGACTCTCGCACACGTTCTTCATGATATGCATGACATCAAGGTTGTGAGGCACACGGTGGATCTTCCAGTACGGCAAGTCCCAGAAAACAGACCTCGTTTTCCATACCTTCAGCAGCGGCTCTGGCGCCTTTCGCTTCTTTCCCGGCTCTGGCGGCTTTTGCCTCTTTCCTGGCAGTGGGCAATATTTCCAATTTTTCAACAACTGGTCTATTTCCTCGCCGCTCCTCGTACGCGGGCGTCTTCGGGGTTCGGTTTCACCATCGAACAGATCCTTGCGTTTCCTCCACGGGTCATCGTCGCGAAGCCACCTTTGATGTCCCATGAACACGATTTTCAAAGACCCGGGATCTCTATCTCGCTGGCGATACGTTGTGCCATCCATGCAACTGACGCATCCAGAAAATCCGTGGACCACATGCCCTGTGAGATATCCGGAACCGAGATAGTCGTGCACCATCGTGAGCAGTGCTGCTCTCATAGGGAAATATTCTTTCTCTGCGGCGTCCCACGTATTGACTGGCGTTTTCCAAAGCGTGTCTAGCTCCTCTTTCAGCAGCCGCAGATACAGATTGATGTCGTTCCCTGGTTGTTTCGGCCCTTCAATTAGCATACTCATGTGAATGTACTTCCTCTTCATGCACAACCAGGGGGGAAGGTTGTACATCCACACAAACACAGGTCAAGTGCTATGTGTGCTTCTCTGGCTGCCAAACGGATTGACTCCATCGGTGCTCGCGCCCAGCACGATGTTCCTTGGATCCTTCCCAAATTCTGGGTGTTCAAAGTTCAACGCTTGCCGCTGGCTCCCGTCCTTAGGGTGACTCAGCATCTTGTCTTTTTTATTTATCTCTGGATCATTTGCGTCATCTTCTCACTTCTTCTCCTCCCTATCCGCGTGCCAACGCACGAACTTTTCTACCTTAGGGTCCGCGAAATACCGCTGCAGACGAGGAGTGATCGGAAAGTACCACACCACTTTTCGAGGAGCTTTCTTCCTCTTCTTGTATCGAGTGACGCCGCACATCGGGCATATGGTAGACTCCGCATGCTCGTCCCGATAAATGATGCAATTGTTCATGCACACATGGTATTTCACGTGCGGTAAATCCAGAGGACACACGATTTTCTTCGCCTCCTCGAAACTAGTCGGGCACTTGCTCCCCTTGGGAAGACGTTCGTGCCAGAATGACATGTTCTCGTCGAAGCATGCGTCGGTCATTTTGTGTTTTACCTTCATCTCCAGAGCCATGAGCGTTACTTTCAGACGGGTATCCTTGGGCCTGCATCCTTCATACAATGGAGTAACCGCGTCTATCTGCAGTTGATCCAGCTTGGCTTTCTCTCGGGCGGCAGCTCTTGTGTTATTCGTCTGCTTGAGAAGCAGATCTTGAATATGAGGGTCCTGGACCCAGCCCATCGATGGTCCATCGTCGTCTACTCTACCGGCATCTTCATCTTCATGATCATGCCCTTCATCTACTCCAGCATCTTGCTCATCATCATGTCCTGCATCTTCTACATGATGACTGTGTACAACATCACCGTCGTGATCATGTCCTGGAGATTCTTCGTCTTCTCGCTCGCCCGAGCCGCGGTGGTTGTCTTGCTGCCCTTCCTCATTTCTTGCCCGGCCCCCATGGACGACTTCATAGTCATCTTCATCACCTTGCCACCAATAGCCATCCATGAAACCACGCAAGAGCAGGTGGTCCCGCACCTGCCCGGAATCCGGGTCCGCAATAAGGCTCTTCAGCTTGCATCTTCGACACGGACATCTTATCTTCGTCTCGTTCTTTTGAAGCATCTCGGCCTTCGCGGAGCTCAAAAACGTATTCACGATGCCTTCGGTCATCGTGCGGACCATGGTCGCCTGCGGGGTAGAGCAAAACGATATTTTAGAACCAAGAAAAAATTTGGCATGACTTTCCCTAAAAATAGGACCAAAAAGAATGCATAGTGCCAAAATTCTTGCCGCAACGGAAATGAATCAACATTCCGGCAAAATATTGGCAACTATCACATTTCAAATACCAGTACCTACAAACACAAGCATATATGCAACACCACAAACATATGCAACACCACAAACATACATAGATCTAGCTAGGCCACAAAAAGTGCATGTGCACATTGTTGGAGGGAGAACAACATAAAGATAGCTTCCCCCCTTACTTACCTATCAAAAAAGGTAATTTAACCACTTAATTTGGATGAATCTATGGTGCAAATGAGGTGAGGAGGAGGAGGCAGCCGAGACAAGCTTGGAGGAGGAGGTGGAGACAATGAAGTGGGGAAAGTGAGTGGGTAGGTGTGGTTGTCCAGAATATCTTGTTGGTCCCAGGTTACTAATGGCGCACCACCTGCAAATGCGCCATTAGTAACTCTGGTTACTAATGGCGCACCTACTAGTGGTGCGTCATTAGTAGATTTGCAAAAAAATAAAAATAAAAATATATATACTAATGGCGCACCATGGCATAGAGCGCCATTACTAGTTTAAACTAGTAATGGCGCACTATGCCATGGTGCGCCATTAGTAGTTTTGCAAAAACGAATAAAAAAACTACAGTAGTGGCACACTGTGCCAGGATGCGCCATTAGTATATTTGGAAAAATAAAACAAATTGTTACTAGTGGCACACCATGTGTCTGGTGCGCCATTAGTGCCTTCCACACTAATGGCGCACCTGCACATGGTGCGCCACTGCTATATAGTAGTGGCGCACCACATGTCAGGTGCGCCATTAGTATCCATTTCATCTATAGCCCTTTTCCTAGTAGTGAGCAGAGGAGAGAAATGCCCTGTCGCGCCCGAGCCAGTTGAGTTGTCGAGCGGTGGAAACCGTCATTTGGCCTCGACCGTTATCCCTGGCCACATGGTCCCGATAGGCAAAAGCGGAAGCAGGAGCCGCTGGAGGAGTACAACATCAACAACATCCTAGCGGCCATGCTCCATGATGTCTACTACACAACCTTCTTCTTGTAGACGTTGTTGGGCCTGCAAGTGCACAGGTATGTAGGACAGTAGCAAATTTCCCTCAAATGGATGACCTAAGGTTTATCAATCTATAGGAGGCGTAGGACGAAGATGGTCTCTCTCAAACAACCCTGCAACCAAATAACAAAGAGTCTCTTGTGTCCCCAACACACCCAATACAATGGTAAATTGTATAGGTGCACTAGTTCAGCGAAGAGATGAAGATACAAGTGCAAAATAGATAGTAGATATAGGTTTTTGTAATCTGAAATTATAAAAACAGCAAGGTAACAAGTGGTAAAAGTGAGCGTAAATGGTATTGCAATGATAGGAAACAAGACCTAGGGTTCATACTTTCACTGGTGCAAGTTCGCTCAACAATAATAACGTAGATAGATCATATAACAAGCCCTCAACATGCAACAAAGAGTCACTCCAAAGCCACTAATAGCGATGAACAAACGTAGATATTATGGTAGGGTACGAAACCACCTCAAAGTTATTCGTTCGGATCGATCTATAAAAGAGTTCGTACTAGAATAACACCTTAAGGCACAAATCAATCAAAACCCTAATGTCACCTAGATACTCCATTGTCACCTCAAGTATCCGTGGGCATGATTATACGATATGCATCACACAATCTCAGATTCATCCAACCAACATAAAAGTACTTCAAAGAGTGCCCCAAAGTCTCTACCGGAGAGTCAAGAACGTGTGCCAACCCCTATGCATTGGTTCATGGGTGGAACCAGCAAGTTGGTCACCAAAACATACATCAAGTGGCACATGATATCCCATTGTCACCTCAGATAATCACGGCAAGACATACATCTAGTGTTCATAAAAAAGACTCAATCTGATAAGATAACTTCAAAGGGGAAACTCAATTCATCACAAGAGAGTAGAGGGGGAGAAACATCATAAGATCCAACTACAATAGCAAAGCTCGGGATACATCAAGATCGTGCCAAAGAGGGAACACGAGAGAGAACATGAGAGAGAGATCAAACACATAGCTACTGGTACATACCCTCAGCCCCGAGGGTGAACTACTCCCTCCTCGTCATGGATAGCGCCGGGATGATGAAGATGGCCTCCTGTGATGGGATCCCCCCTCCGGTAGGGTGCCTGAACAGGGTCCCGATTGGTTTTTGGTGGCTACAGAGGCTTTCGGCGGCGGAACTCCCGATCTATCTTTTGTTCTGGAAGTTTTAGGGTACAAGAGTATATATGGGTGCAGGGGGTACGTCGGAGGTGCTACGGGGGCCCCACGAGGCAGGGTGGCGCGCCCAGGGGGGTGGGCGCGCCCCCACCCTCGTGGGCAGCCCGTATCTCCCCTGACGTGCACTCCAAGTTCCCTGGGCTGCTTTCCTTCCAAAAATAACTTCTCCAGTTGATTTCGTTCCGTTTTGACTCCGTCTGATATTCCTTTTCCTCGAAACACTGAAATAGGCATAAAACAGCAATTCTAGGCTGGGCCTCCGTTTAATAGGTTAGTCCCAAAAATAATATAAAAGTGGATAATAAAGCCCAATATTTCCTAAAACAGTAGATAAGGTAGCATGGAGCAATCAAAAATTATAGATACGTTGGAGACGTATCAAGCATCCCCAAGCTTAATTCCCGCTCGTCCTCGAGTAGGTAAATGATAAAAAGGTTTTTTGATGCGGAGTGATACTTTCGCATAATTTCAATGTAAATATTCTTAATTATGGTATGAATATTCAGATCCGAAAGATTCAAGACAAGAGTTCATATTGACATAAAAATAATAATACTTCATGCATACTAATCAAAGCAATCATGTCTTCTCAGAATAACATGGCAAAAGAAAGTTCATCCCTACAAAATCATATAGTTAGGCTATGCTTCATTTTTGTCACACAAAGATGTTCCCAACTTCTATACCCCCGATGACATGCCCAGCAATTGTTTCATACTTAAGTAATCTCAAACTTTTTCCACTTTCACGCAATACATGAGCGTGAGCCATGGATATAGCACTATGGGTGGAATAGAATATGATGATAGGGATTGTGTGGAGAAGAAAAAAAGGAGAAATTCTCACATTCATGAGGATAATCAATGGGCTATGGAGATGCCCATCAATTGATGTCAACATGAGGAGTAGGGATTTCCATGCAACGGATGCACTAGAGCTATGAATGCTCAACAAAAGAAAACTAGTGGGTGTGCATCCAACTTGCTTGCTCATGAAGACCTAGGGCATTTGAGGAAGCCCATCGTAGGAATATACAAGCCAAATTCTATAATGAAAAATTCCCACTAGTATAAAAAAGACAACTTATGAGACTCACTACTTGAAGAACAAGGTGCTACTTTGAAGCACAAGTGTGGAAAAAGAGATAGTAGCATTGCCCTTTTTTCCGGCCTTTTTTGGCCTTTCTTTTTTTTGGGCAATGCTCTAATAATGATGATCATCACACTTCTATTGATTACAACATAAGGATTACAACTCGAAACTTAGAACAAGATATGACTCTATTTGAATGCCTCCAACGGTGTACCGGGATGGTGCAATGAATCAAGAGTGACATGTATGAAAAATAATGCATGGTGGCTTTGCCACAAATATGATGTCAACTACATGATCATGCAATGGCAATATGACAAAAGTAACACATGTCATGATGATGATGATGGAAGTTGCATGTCAATATATCTCGGAATGGCTATGGAAATGCCATAATAGGTAGGTATGGTGGCTGTTTTGAGGAAGATATAAGGAGGTTTATGTGTGATAGAGCGTATCGTATCACGGGGTTTGGATGCACCGGCGAAGTTTAAACCAACTCTCAAGGTGAGGAAGGGCAATGCACGGTACCGAAGAGTCTAGCAAAGGCGGAAAGGTGAGAGTGCGTATAATCCATGGACTCAACATTAGTCAAAAGAACTCATATACTTATTGCAAAAATTTAGAAGTCATCAAAAATCAAGTATTACGCGCATGCTCCTAGGGGGATAGATTGGTAAGAAAAGACCATCGCTCGTCCCCGACCGCCACTCATAAGGATGCACAAGCCAGGTACACTTCATGTTTCAAATTTGTTACACAACTTTAACCATACGTGCATGCTACGGGACTTGCTAACTTCAACACAAGCATTCTTTAAATTCATAATCACCCAACTAGCATGACTTTGATATTATCACCTCCATATCTCAAAACAATTATCAAGCATCAAACTTTTCTTAGTATTCAACACACTCATAAGAAAGTTTCACATATCTTGAATACCAAGTATATTAACATTAAGCAAATTACCATGCTATATAAGACTCTCAAAATAATCTAACTTAAGCATGATAGTTCATTTATTTCTTCAAAATAAAACCACCATTGAGCTCTAAAAGATATAAGTGAAGCACTACGAGCAAAAATTATCACGCTCAAAAGATATAAGTGAAGCACATAGAGTATTCTAGCAAATTCTAATTTGTGTATGGCTCTCTCTCATTAAAGGATTTCAGATCTTGATATTTCATTCAAACAGCAAGCAAAGCTAAAGAAAACTACCATGCAAGTATAGCACAACTCATGTGAAGAAGCAAAAACTTAGGCTCAACCGATACTAACCGATAGTTGTTGAAGAAGAAAGGTGGGATGCCTACCGGGGCATCCCCAAGCTTAGGTGCTTGACACTTCTTGAAATATTATCTTGGGGTGCCTTGGGAATCCCCAATCTTGAACTTTTGTGTCTCCTTAATTCCTCTCATATCATGGTTTCTCTTTTTATCAAAAGCTTCATTCACAACAAACTCAACAAGAACTCGTGAGATAGGTTAGTATAAACCAATGCAAAACCTTATCATATTCTACTGTAACAAATCACTAAAATTACTATTCAACATTGCATACTAAATTCCTCTGCCTATTTAATACTCCTATCTTCAAATAGAATCATTAAACAAGCAAACATATGCAAACAATGCAACCATAACAGCAATCTGCCAAAACAGTACAGTCTGTAAAGAATGCAAGAGTATCAATACTTACCCGACTCCAAAAATTACGAGCTAAAATTCCCACTGTAATAAATTTATCAGAGCTCAATATGCAAAAATATTCAACGTTATACCATGCTCTGACTTTTCTAGGGAATTTTTGCAACAGTGGTAAACTATCTATTTTCAAACAGCAACATGCAAATTAGCAAAGCATGGCAAAGGCTATCTTTGACTTTTTTATTGAAAAAAAGAGGCAAAACACTATTCTAACTAACAGCAAACAAACACTAACAAAATAAGTTGACGCTCCAAGCAAAACACGTATCATGTGGTGAATAAAAATATAGCTCCAAGTGAAGTTACCGATGAACGAAGACGAAAGAGGGGATGCCTTCCGGGGCATCCCCAAGCTTAGTTGCTTGGTTGTCCTTGAATATTACCTTGAGGTGCCTTGGGCATCCCCAAGATTATGCTCTTTCCACTCCTTATTCCATAGTCCATCGAATCTTTACCCAAAACTTGAAAACTTCAACCACACAAAACTCAAAACAAAACTCGTAAGCTCCGTTAGTATAAGAAAATAAAACCACCACTTAGGTACTGTAATGAACTCATTCTAAATTCATAATTGTGTAATATCTACTATATTCTAACTTGTCTATGGTTCATACCACTCAATACTAGCCATAGATGCATCAAAATAAGCAAACAACACATAGAAAACAGAATCTGTCAAAAACAGAACAGTCTGTAGTAATCTGTATAAAACGTATACTTCTGAACACCAAAAATTATGAAATAAATTTCTGGACCTGAGAAATTTGTCTATTAATCATATGCAAAAATAATCAACCTAAAAGCACTCTCCAGTAAAACATGGCATCTAATCTCGTGAGCGCTAAAGTTTCTGTTTTTCACAGCAAGATCACATAAACTTCACCCAAGTCTTCCGAAAGGTTCTACTTGGCACTTTATTGAAACAAAAGATATAAAACATGATTACTACAGTAGCATAACCATGTGGACACACAAAAACAGTAAGGATAAATATTGTGTTGTCTCCCAACAAGCGCTTTTCTTCAATGCCTTTTTAGCTAGGCATGATGATGGCAATGATGCTCACATAAAAGATAAGAATTGAAACATAATGGGAGCATCATGAAGCATATGACTAGCACTTTTAAGTCTAACCCACTTCCTATGCATAGGGATTTTGTGAGCAAACAACTTATGGGAACAAGAATGAACAAGCATAGGAAGGTAAAACAAGCATAGCTTCAAAAGTTTCAACACATAGAGAGGAAACTTGATATTATTGCAATTCCTACAAGCATATGTTCCTCTCTCATAATAATTTTCAGTAGCATCATGAATGAATTCAACAATATAACCAGCACCTAAAGCATTCTTTTCATGATCTACAAGCATAGAATTTTTAATACTCTCCACATAAGCAAAATTCTTCTCATTCGGAATAGTAGGAGTATCATAAGAGACTTGAACACTAAAAATTGTTTCCACATTAAAAGAGTAATGTTCAGAAAAAGGGTAATCATAATCATGACAAGATTTGTAAATATAATCATCACTACTTTTTATAGCATAAGTTTTATCACAATAATCATCATAAGTAGCAACTTCGTTGTCATCATAATCGATTGAAACCTCTCCCAAGATAGTGGAATCACTAAATAAAGTTGACACTCTTCCAAATACACTTTCATATTCATCACAATAAAATTCAACATCCTCCAAAATAGTGGGATCACTACTTCCTAAAGTTGACACTCTTCCGAACCCACTTTAATTAATATAATCATCATATGTAGGAGGCATGCTATCATCATAACAACTTTGCATATCAAAACTTGGGATGCTAAAAATATCATCTTCATTAAACATAGTATCCCCAAGCTTGGGACAAACATTAATTCCAGCAAATATATTCTCAAATATTTCATCGTCATCAACCATAGCTTCCCCAAGCTTGGTCCCTTTCATATGATAAGCATAATCATTCTCATCATTAAAAATATTGATAGCTCCAATAGTATAGCAATTATCATCATCACAATGAGTAGTAGGAGCAACATCATTTGGGAGAGATACCTTTCTACCTTTGTTGCTCCTTCTTTTCTTTTTCTTCTTCACATTATGTGTAGATTCAACCTTCCTCTTTGAGATCCTTATTGATGAGATTGGTTGAATAGAAAGCTCCTCCTCGTTACCTGATTCATCATAAGAAATAATAAGAGGAGATTGGGAAGCCTCTTCCCTTTCATTAGTATTCTCATCATCTTCCATTTGCTTACTTTTCCTGATGTAATTGGCAATATAAGTATTTTCAATACAATTCACCGCACAATACATATAAATTTTCTCTAGATCAAAATGAAGAACTTTATCAAGGGCAAATTTTGGAATACCCTCAGTTATACGTTTCATTTCTTCATAACCCAAAAGAAGGCTAAGCTCTTTATGATGCTCAAGGGTAATCAAATTATCACAATATTTGGACATGACATAATTATGAAACAAATAGCATTGGAGCTTTAACTGACCATGTTTATTGCAAAGTTCACAAGGAGCGCGAAAAATATTGAATCTTTCAGCACATTCATCTAGCTCTTCTTGCAACAATTCGGTTTCTAAGTACTTATGCCTCTTGCAAAATCTATCTTCCCTATTTGGTGTGTACTTACAAACCCAATGCACTCCACAAAAATTGACATGTTTATAGGAGACATTTTCATCATAACTAGTGCAATCATCATTATCATCATGGATATTCAAAGAATTCGTACTAACAACAGTGCAATCATGCTCATCATTCAAATATTTAGTGCCAAACATTTTATAGATTTCTTCTTCTAGCACTTGAGCACAATTATCCTTTCCATCATACTCACGAAAGATATTAAAAAGGTGAAGCGTATGAGACAAACTTAATTCCATTTTTTGTAGTTTTCTTTTATAAAATAAACTAGTGCTAAAACAAGAAGCAAAAAGATTCGATTGCAAGATCTAAAGATATACCTTCAAGCGCTAACCTCCCCGGCAACGACGCCAGAAAAGAGCTTGATGTCTACTACACAACCTTCTTCTTGTATAAGTTGTTGGGCCTGCAAGTGCACAGGTTTGTAGGACAGTAGCAAACTTCCCTCAAGTGGATGACCTAAGGTTTATCAATCCGTAGGAGGCGTAGAATGAAGATGGTCTCTCTCAAACAACCCTGCAACCAAATAACTAAGAGTCTCTTGTGTCCCCAACACACCCAATACAAAGGTAAATTGTATAGGTGCACTAGTTCGGCGAAGAGATGAAGATACAAGTGCAAAATAGATAGTAGATATAGGTTTTTGTAATCTGAAATTATAAAAACAGCAAGGTAACAAGTGGTAAAGTGAGCGTAAACGGTATTGCAATGATAGGAAACAAGGCCTAGGGTTCATACTTTCACTAGTGCAAGTTCTCTCAACAATAATAACGTAGATAGATCATATAACAAGCCCTCAACATGCAACAAAGAGTCACTCCAAAGCCACTAATAGCGGAGAACAAACGTAGATATTATGGTAGGGTACGAAACCACCTCAAAGTTATTCGTTCGGATCGATCTATAAAAGAGTTTGTACTAGAATAACACCTTAAGACACAAATCAACCAAAACCCTAATGTCACCTAGATACTCCAT
The DNA here is from genome assembly GCF_018294505.1 of Triticum aestivum. Lineage (NCBI taxonomy): Eukaryota > Viridiplantae > Streptophyta > Magnoliopsida > Poales > Poaceae > Triticum > Triticum aestivum. The sequence continues at coordinate 680,300 of NC_057801.1, forward strand.
TGTCACCTCAAGTATCCGTGGGCATGGTTATACGATATGCATCACACAATCTCAGATTCATCCTACCAACATAAAGGTACTTCAAAGAGTGCCCCAAAGTCTCTACCGGAGAGTCAAGAACGTGTGCCAACCCCTATGCATTGGTTCATGGGTGGAACCAGCAAGTTGGTCACCAAAACATACATCAAGTGGCACATGATATCCCATTGTCACCTCAGATAATCACGGCAAGACATACATCTAGTGTTCATAAAAAGACTTAATCCGATAAGATAACTTCAAAGGGGAAACTCAATTCGTCTCAAGAGAGTAGAGGGGGAGAAACATCATAAAATCCAACTACAATAGCAAAGCTCGGGATATATCAAGATCTTGCCAAAGAGGGAACACGAGAGAGAACACGAGAGAGAGAGAGATCAAACACATAGCTACTGGTACATACCCTCAGCCCCGAGGGTGAACTACGCCTTCCTCATCATGGATAGCGCCGGGATGATGAAGATGGCCTCCGGTGATGGGATCCCCTCCGGCAGGGTGCCGGAACAGGGTCCCGATTGGTTTTTGGTGGCTACAGAGGCTTTCGGCGGCGGAACTCCCGATCTATCTTCTGTTCTGGAAGTTTTAGGGTACAAGAGTATATATGGGTGTAGGGGGTACGTCGGAGGAGCTACGAGGGCCCCACGAGGCAGGGGCACGCCCCCCACCCTCGTGGGCAGCCCGTATCTTCCCTGACGTGCACTCCAAGTTCCCTGGGTTGTTTTCCTTCCAAAAATAACTTCTCCAGTTGATTTCGTTCCGTTTTGACTCCGTCTGATATTCCTTTTCCTCGAAACACTGAAATAGGCATAAAACTGCAAATCTGGGCTGGGACTCCGGTTAATAGGTTAGTCCCAAAAATAATATAGAAGTGGATAATAAAGCCCAATATTGCCTAAAATAGTAGATAAGGTTGCATGGAGCAATCAAATATTATAGATACGTTGGAGACGTATCACTCCTCGAGGTACGGGCGGAGAACTTATTCTGTCTGCACCCCTTCCCGGAGCTGAAGGTCGCAGCTGCAGCGGTGGCGCTCATTCTAGGGTAAACCGCAACCCCCCCCCCCGGCCGACCCTGTTACGGGCGCGGTCGCGGGGCATACGCTACACCCGGAATGGGCCAACCTTGCTACCGCACCCAACGGAGCCATAGGCCCTCAAGCGCCACCGCCTTGTTGCCATGCCATCTAAGCCACTAGTTCGCAATGACGAGGGAAAGGCACGGTCACTACGGGAACCACCAGGAGCCGAGCGACGTCGCGTTCTACATCGTCATCACCCATGCCAAGGACTGCCTTGGAGGCCATGGCGCGGCCCCAACTGCTGTTGAGATTTCTGTCGGCGGCCGATCAAATGGATGAGTGGCGAGCCACCATCCAAAGCTTCATTGGCTTCGCCAAAGCGGAAGGATCACAGCAACCGCCCCGCCACGGCCTCCCCAGGCAACGACAACAGCCCACGCTGTTGGCCGTACCGAAGGAGCCACCCCCACGGTACAGTCCCGCAGCGGCAACCAGCCCAGGGGCTGCACCACCAAAGCTTGACGGTGTCTTGAAGGCCTCCTCCGGCCCTCGAGCGCGTCCGGGATGACAATGAGCTCCGGAGGCTAGGTAGAGGGAAGACGCGTGTGTCGCCGTTGAGCAATGTCATGACGCTCTCCGCCGGTCCGACGGACGCGATGTCCCAAACGTTGACGAGCCCATGCTCAGTGGAGGCGGACACCTGCCCTTCGAGTTTGGGTGTCCTGCCTTCACCAGAGAGCTGAGGCAAGTTCGTTGGCCATCATCTCGCATGTTCAAGCCAGAAATACCAGAGAAGTATGACAGAAGGCTAAACCTGGCAGAGTTTTTGAGCATTTACACCATCATCGTTCAAGCTGCCGGAGGAAGAGATGACAAGGCATTCGCCAATTACTTTCCTTTGGCACTTAAGTCAAAGATGAGGTCTTGGCTAATGCACCTGCCGGAGAACTCCATTTCGACCTGGGCTAACATGTGCCGTGAGTTCATTGGCGCCTTTATGGATGGCCATCAAGAACCAGGGCGGCCCAGCGCTGTGCAGCTCCTCTGGTAGAAGAAAGGAGAGACTCTACAGAAGTACTTGCAAAGATTCAGCAAGGTCCACAGAAATATTGCAGACATCCACCTGACAGCTGTAATAGCTGGGTTCCACTCCAATGTGTGCAATCATCTGATACGTTCCAAGATGAACGTGTGATTGCCCAAGATTGTGAAGGAGCCCTACACTTTGGCAGACAAGTGTGCTCGGGTGGAGGAAGGGAGGAAGCTCCCTGGAGAAGAGGATGGCGTCGACATCGATTCAGAAGATGAAGACGAGGCCGCCAGTCAGAAGAAGAAAGGCAAGAAGTGCAATAAGAAGCACAAGGAAAAGACAGTGATGACCGTTGAGGGATCGGGCATGCTCAATACCGGCAAGAAGGCCAAGACCGAAGCCCCCGGCAAGGAAACTACCATGTGCGCTGATTGCCGGGAGGCTATGGCTGCCGAGAAGGCTGGGAAGGGCGACGATCCGTACTGTAGGATCCATCGGACCAAGGACCATGATCTCCAGGAGTGTCATCATGTTGAGCAGCTTGTCAAGAAGTAGAGGGCTGAGTATGAGAAGCGAGATAAGGAGAAAGGTCAGAATGGCGCCGACGGAAATGGCCGGGGTGGTGAAGCAAATCGCCCCCGCAAAGCTCCTCGGAACCAAGGGAAACCCGCCAGGGGCCATGGGAAAGAGGATTGCAACATTGAAAGTGAGGATGGGGATGAAGAGGAAACCAGTGAGCAGGAATTTCGGAAGGCCACTGATTGCAACATTGAAAGTGAGGATGGGGATGTAGAAATGTGCTTCTTCATGTGTGCTTATGTGTGACTTTGTGCAAATTTTCAGAGTTTAATAAATGCGGTTGGGAAAGTTTTTCTAGATGCTGAGCATATAATTTGTGTTAGGCACTTATACCAGAAATTCCACAAGAAGTTCAAAGGGGAAACACTAAAAACCTACTGTGGGCCACTTCAAGATCAACAAATTTACTAGCATTCCATTGCACTTTACTTCATTGTATGAATTAATCATCATGTGCAGGATATACTGCCTCATAACATCAATCATAGGCTAGAACCAATCAATGATAGGAGCAGCATGGTTTACACAATGGGACAAGAGGTGCTAACTTGCAATTTGTATGGATTGTAATGAATGTTTCACTTAGTGTTGTACTTGATGTTGCAGGAGAGGGCTCATGTTACAAGGGTGGTGCCACCTGGACCTCTGCCAGAGCAATTCAGTTTTATAGCTGATGCCAGAGATTTGATACCCCAGAGAAGAACAAATACTATTGCAACTGTTAGACGAAGAACAACACTGGCAAGCAGAGGCAAGAGAAGGGCAAGAACATAAGTGGTTATAAATGCAGGTCCAGACCAATCCATTTTATGATTTTTTTAAACATTTTATTTGAAATTCTCATTTTTAAAATCCACAGTGCATGTACTTAATTTACAATACTTCTCAAATGCAGATGAGCCAGGAACAAGTGCTAATGCAGGCAGAGTAGTGAAGAAAACAAGAGGTGGTGGAAGAGCTGGTGCAAGAAATGGTGGAAGGGTTGGTGGAAGAGGAGGTAGAGCTGGAAGAACTGCTGGTGGGAGAGGATCTGGAAGAGCTGCTGGTGACACAGGAGCTGGAGGAAATGTTGCTAGAAGAGGAACTGGCCAAGAAGCAGCAGGAAGAGGAGTTGGTCTAGGAAGGAGAAGAGCTGGAGATCATGCTTTGTGGCAGTTGATGTTTGGATAGGATGGAGCAAGAAATGCAATCCCAGACATGACTGAGGAGATTCCGGTGACACAAAATGCCCCTATGACTCCAGAACATTAGTTCATCACTTAGTTGATTTGCTAAATTAGTTCATCGGTGAACTGCAAAAAATGTGCCAGTTCATGTATGGACTGAAGCTTGCAACACAACAAATTTTGTAATGCATGACCTTCATCTTGGCCATGTTGGATATCTTTTATTATGCATGTTTGGACAACCTCTAATTGGTATGATCCAATTTATGTGTTTGGAGAAAATCAAGTTTATGTGTTTGCAAAAAATCAAGTTTATATGTTTCCAAAAATACAAATGTATGTGTGTTTATGGTCAACTTTATGATCTTGTTTAAGGACAACCTCAGATTGCTATGATCTTGTTTATGGTCAAGTTTATGTTTTGCAAAAATTCAAATGTATGTGCACATATATGATCTTTTATATACTTGATGTACAAATATTTCCAAAAAAACTAGCCCCTAAAAAAGTGTGTGATCCTGGGACTCAAACCCAGGACCTGCGTATTGCATCAGTGCACTTTTACCATTGGGCTGTGAGAGGATATCGAGCACAATAGGCCAACTAACACTTTTGAATATACCTTCTATCCATCTTGGTCATCCGATCACAATTGGATGGACGTTGAATCGTCTGCCACCTCTGGCAAAATAGGACGCCGCACAACACCGCTTATACGCCGGTGGGCCATCGCCACTTCCAGCCAATGCCCCTTCCCGCCAATGCCTCTTCATGCCATGGCCACTTACCGCGTTTGCCTCTTCCAGCCAATGCCACGCTCGGTCGCTATAAAAGTCATGCTCACCACAGCCAAACTCAAGCTAAACCCAAGCCATGCTCACCGCGACAATCATGGTGCGCAAGCTCATCACCACCTGGGCTACCATCACCGGAACCTAAGATCACATCACCCGTCCTTGTTCCCCTTCAACTAATGTTCCTCCACCCAATCCATCTCCACAGCTAGAGCGCGAGCCATGGGAGCCATGGCTGCATGCTCCGCTCTAGCCCCAGCCATGTGATCCATGGCCACGAGCTCCGCTGCTAACCGTGGTGCATGCAGTTAATCAGCAGACTACCCTATTGATCTCGTATGACACTACGGTGAGGGAGGACTCCAGCCGTAGATTCACCGAGGAGCGTGACACTTTCCTGGGACTGCCCGCTCATGTCGATGCAGACCCCAATAGAGTGAGGTAGGGCGTGGAATACCACCACTCCGCGCACGACGCCATGGTCAGAAGGCAAGCTGCAACACCTGGGAAGGCACTAGCGAATTACAACCATGCCGGAGCCGAGCCGCAGTCGTCCCGTACCTGAGTACATAGAGTTGTCGTCCGACGAGGATTAGAGTTTCTGAAAAGTTCAGAACTAAAAACTGAATTTTTGCTAAGTGGTCAGTGTTAGTGCTCAAGTTTCAGAAGTCTTAGTGCTCTAGTTAGTGTTAATCAAGTTAGTGGTAAGTGCTAGTGGTCAGTCTTAATCAAGTTAGTGCTCAAGTGTTAACCATGCTTTGTTACTACTCTACTCAGTCTTAGTGGTTAGTGTTGTACTGAATAGCATTGTTGGTGCAATAATCTACTTACCTTGTGTTATGAAAATTGTTGACAGAGACAGGTATGGACTAACTTGTTTGCTAGTGCATACAGAGAGAAAAGTCCATACACAACCGAAGAACATGCTGTCTCTAGTGTTGATTTCGCGGAACTTCACCGAAGTGCATCTACGTTGAATAGAAGACTGAGTTATAAATATTGATTGGATTAAGACCAGGAGATTGATGAGACGAATTCGACCCCTCGAAAGTTTTCTGCTGAAGCAAAGCAATTGATTCAGTACTGTCATCCGAAGAAGATGACTGCAGTGATGGAAGTCAAAGACTATATGAAGACGTAGCATTCATTTAGTTTTTCTTCTTTTGAGTCATAGGACCTCCGTACTATTAAGCGGTGTATAGGTTCTTGATGCTTAGATCTGCTGTGATGCTTAGCCAAAACCTATGAAAGTTGCGAGAGAAATCTCTTTGTGCTCCGAGCAAATACTTGTCAGCAAGATATCAAGTTCTTCTTCGCTGCAAGAGATTTGTCTCAGACCGAGGAGTTAGAATTTCTTGCTCCACAAGAACCATTGTGCTGGAATCCTACCGTTGGAGTCGTGTCGTTCAGCCATTGGTTGAGGCCGATGTCTAATTTGGTCTTTTCCCATCCGGGAAGGTTGCGGCTATAAATAGCCACCCCACTCCAACATTGTCCGTTGGCTGCTTCGCTTAAGATTTCTGAGAAGATTGATTTGAGCAACCCCTCTCCGAGTGATTTGATTTTAAGATCCACCCAGAGAAAAATCAAGAGCCCAAACTTAGACAGTGGTTTAGCGTCACAGTAGTTCTGTGTGAGATTTCTTGTACCTATTACTATTGAGAGCTACGCACTCTCTAGATGGATCAGTTTCAGCTTCGAGTTTTGAATAGTATTGTCTTCGCCGAGCTAGATCTTCAGCAACCAAGAGTGATTGTAGTTAGTGAAGGTTGACCGAAGGTTTGGGGACCACCGACAAGGATCGACCACGAGTGAAATCTACCCGAGTCTGATCAGCTCTAGTTGAAGGAGAATAGGGTGAAGAGAGTTTATCTTTCATGTTAAGTCACAGCCCCTCCAACCGGATGTAGCCCTTTGGCGGAAGGGTGAACTGGTCTACCAAATCCTCAGTCATCTTCGAGCAACCCTGGTTCTATTTTCCTTCACTTCTTTACATTTGGAAGATCTATTATGTCCGTTGTGTCAATGGTTATCTGATCTATTTTATTATGTTTCTTATATTTCATATCTTGTCATTGATTGTGTATGTTTTTGTTCAATGCTTGTATATCAGTCTGTCATCCACCTCGGTGATTGTTTTTCTCGTATGCTCTGATCTCTGCTAGTTCTGTACCTTGTCACTCTTATCCTTCAGAGATATACTCCTGTTTTTCATCGTGATATTAGACTTGTTAGTCTTCTGCATTATCATTCTCATCGTCAAGCCCATCATGGCCTATACCCATATCATCATAGCTTCCTATCTCGAAGGATTTGTTCCAGAATAGTGAGCTTGTTTATTTCCTTCTCTACCGAATCTTATATTCTGCTGCTGTGTTTGGGATCAGTTGAAAACATTTGAATGAATTTTTGATTCTCCTATTCACCCCCATCTGGTCGATATACTCTCGGTCCTAACAAGCATGTACTGAAATTTAGTTTCAACTATCTCCTAAGTACTTTGCATTTCAGAGCTTCTTTCTCTGCATTTATCAGTTGGAAAGCAAAACTTTAAAATAACAAAGGAACAAAACATTACGCATTCCAAACTTACCAAACTTGCCAAATTTTCAACATTACACATTCTAGTTTCTTGATCTTACAATTGACACAAAACCCCTGCTAAGAAATGCAACCACGGCATAAACCACAACACTAGCAAGAATCACAAGTATAAGAAACCGATCAAAATTTTCCTAGTTTTACTCTGTTCATCTATTGTTTCCTCTCTTTCTTCATCCTCTGAATCTCCCGTTCCTTCTCAAACATACTTAGTTGCAGCTTGTTGTTATCATCTGCAAGCTTGTGAATAACAAGCCTTGATCTCCCGTGCCATGCATCATCCATCCAACTCAAATACCCACAAGATTTCAACCTCTGTCCATTCCAATTACAGAAAGAACATTCAGTACAAAATTTGGACATGGAAAAATTTAGTGAAACCAAATTGATACCTCATATGGACAGCTCAGAAAGCATCACCCTACATCAAATCCTTCATTTCACACTCTCACAATAGACATCATATTGCAGCCACATTTAGCCGTATGATCTTGGCGATTTTCATTTGCACTGTTCTCCCCTCCCTATAAATCACGCGTGCAGTCAGACACAAGAACCTATGGCAACAAAACGATGAAAGGACACACCTTCATGGATTTTTGTGAGCCAAATGTAAGCTTAGAGCTCACTCTCCCCTCGCCATCCATGTTATCGGTGTTCACGCAACCGTTCCTGCTGCTGCAACCACCGACGTGGTTGAGGCTTCTGCCGTTGTTGAGGCTACCAGTGAGATCAAGGCAGCCGTTCCGACCGCCTACCACTGGCACACGACGGGATCTGGCGTGCATGGTAGCCCATGTGTTCACTTCGCATGCGATTTTGGCCTAAATGAGTCTGCATCAGAGTTAGTGTATGACTATTATGTTTTTTTGTTTGTGTATGGATCCGTTACCACCGCTAAGGTTTTTGTACCCTAGGTGTAATTAACTCTATCTCATATACTGCTACATAGATCTGGTGAAGAGCTATCTTGCCACAATATGGGGACTTTGATGCCCTTCCGTTAGACCTGGAGAAGGGTGTTGCTGACGCTGCTACTTACCCCGGGTCAGATGCTGTCTCTGATTGCCCTGGGTGAGGACACTCCACCCAGCCAGGTCACTGATTCTTGTGCTGCTTAGCACGCCCTCCGGCTGGCCATGGACGACTGTAGGTGTTTGCCCAGATCATCCCCCGCTCTGGCAGCTATTGTTACTAGTCATTGCCATTGTTTGCCACTCTAACCCATCCGCTGCTGGAATGAATCACCACTAATGAAGAAAATAGAGGTGATGGGATAGAGGGACCACACATTTATAGAAATTCTTCTTGTATATAAGATGTACTATGAAAGAAACACATCTTGCACCACAGAAATAGGCCACGTTTTGGCTTATAATATGCACAAAACACCATGGTTTTAAGTAGTGTTTATAAGATGTCTTCCGCTAATGGATTTTAATTCGAACACATGAACAAACATTTTAAATAGCGCCGTATAGCTCCACTATAGCTCCACATTTTAAATAGCGGGTATGCTCCGTCCCCTATCTGATAAGAGGGCTCGGATTTCCTATACATCCGTTCCTCCGCGGGCTTCTGGAGTTCTACGGACTCCAGCTTCATCACCTCACGCCCGCCTCTATTCTGCATATCGCGGGTTTCGTAGCTCTTTGCGAGCTATTCCTGGGCATCGAGCCCCATTTTGCGCTGTGGAAGAGGTTGTTTTGCCTCGTACCCCGTTCTCACGAGGGGTCGATTTATCAAGTGGGCGGTGCCGAAATATGGCGCATCGCCGGGACCGGATATCTCTCCGGAACCCCTAAGAAGGCGTCCGAAGACTGGCCTTCAGAATGGTTTTATGTAGAAGACGCTCCTCTGCTGGACCCTGTTCGGATTGGCCTCCCGGAGTTTAGCAATGCTCCCCTTAAGAAACGCCTGAGTTGGCGCCCGCGGAACCCTCAGCTGGAGGAAGACAAGAGCGTCCATTATTTGATGGGCCGGATAAGGTTACTGGCCCATTCCGGACTGACCATGATTGGAGTCATGGCCACGTGCATTATGCGGGGGGTGCAGCCTCTGCAATACAGGGGCCACCCCATGTGGGATTTCAACGGGGAGAATGATGCCACCCGTCATGGCCGCAAAGGGCCGGGATCGGCCGAGGATCTGGTGAAGATCCTGTCCGGCCTGTTCAAGGGGGAGAAGGAGGACTTCCTCCGGATGAGCCCATTGAATGGGTTCTCCATGAATAACCCTCGGAGCTGGGTAAGCGGACGTTTATCCATCCGACCCATTCTTTCAAGGCCAAGTGCCTTACTCCATGATTTCGACGCAGGAACCGCGCCGGGATGTGGAGGACATTCACAGTCTGGCTCCACAACCCGAGGATCCGGGAAGATCCCTTGATCCGGCCTCCGAAGAGGATCCGGACATAAAGGTGGAGCTGATCAATGGGGTGTTCCACCAACTTAGCATGGACAATGCTTTAGTCGCCATTACGGCTGACTACCCCGGCCTATCTCCGGCTTCCCAGGTAATCATGACCGAAGTCTTGATACCATTACTTTGTCCTCGCGTATTTCTTACCGTCGTATACGACGGTGTCTTGCAGGAGGTTCCTTCAAGGAGGGAAGCCGAACCCGCGGTGGCTGACCAACAAGGGTCAGTCCGGCCCAGCAGGCGGAAGAGGGGTGCGGTACGAACCAAAACGTCACCGCAACGGTATAGCTCGCGACCGTTGTTTAGGAAAAAGATTCCTGGGAGGCGTATTAATGCTCATTACTTTTCCAGGAGAAGGAGCGCTCGCCGGACTGTGCCCGGAGAGGTTGCCAACCAAGCCTCCGCCAGCCAGGCTGCAACACCTGGTCCGGAAGGGGAGGAGAGCGCGAGGCGTGAGCCGGATACTCCTCCAACGGAGGATGCCGATAGGCTGTCCGCCACCGGGTCTGAGGTGGAGAGCGCTATGAATCATAGGCATCGCCGGACAGTTCTTCGTGACACGTGTTTCTCCCCAGAGGCGTTGAATGCCTTTAACGCGGGGGACGCGCACCTCCGTGCCGCTCAAGATGGTTTAGCCAGAGCCACGGAGCAGTATGTAAAAGACATACGGGTAAAGGATTTTAATTGTTGTATATGCCAGTAGCCCCCGAGACTTAAAGTAGTTAGAGTAACTCATTTAAGGATCATTTGATATGCAGGATCTTACGGAGAAGAATACCCGATTGTCCCAGGAGCTGCAAGAGTGCAAGGACCAACTTGAGGCCGCACTGGCTGCCGCCCAAGGAGGCACAGAGACCCCCTCTGGTAACGCATTATTTTGAAAAAAATAAGCGGTGTGCGACGTACGTATAATTCTGACAATGATATTGCAGATGTTGCCGGACTTGATCCGGACAAGCAACAACTACTGCGCCAGCTGAAGGCCGGTGAGAGGGTGCTTACCAAGGTGCAGCAGGAGAGGAACAAACTCCAAGATGCCCACACCCAGCTAGAAGAAGAGCTAAAGAGTGTTCGGGCCGAGCTGTCTGGCTCCGTGAAGGAGAATCAGCGGCTTCGTCGCGGCATCTATAGTAAGTGCTTGAGCGAACTCCTTTGAAAAGAAGAGTTCGGCGAGGAAGTCGATTGACAAAAATATGTTTGTAGGTGTGCTCACAGGTCGCCCTGCGGAGGAGATGCCTGTATCAACGGGTGATCAACTTCCCGAGCTGGTGCAACTGCTCGAACGAGTTCGGCAGGTGATGAGCGGCGTCGTCCAGGCTTTATGGCTGTTCCTCTCCCTGCCCGAGGGCCTTGGAGAGCTTGTGGAGAAGCTTCAGGGAGCGCGGCAGCGCTTCCGTTTATGGAAGATATCGGCCTGCCGCCAAGGTGCCAGGGAGGCCTGGGCCATGGTGAAGACGCGGTACAAGAAGGTGGATCCTAACCACATGGCCGAGGTCGAACCTGTGGGGCCCGATGGGAAGGAGATCCCTGTGAGTTTAGTGTACGACCAAGTAGAGTTGGCTGCTAAGTATTCCCAACGGGACTGTAAATTAGACAGCCTGTTAGACGGGATTGAGGAGGAATACAGTCAGTCGATTTGACAATGTATTTTAAAATGACACGTAAAATGTCTTCTAGCCGGATTGTAGATCGTTTGTCTTTGCCGACCTTTTCGCTTCGACCTCGGGACCCTAGAGTCTGGAGTGTGTCCGAATACCCTCTCGGTTAAGGAACACGGGGTATGCATGGAGACCAGGCGTAGGGGTCATTAGTGCTTTATCAGACAAGTGCCCAACTAGTTATGTTATATTACATGGTTAGTAAGAAACATCTTCCAGGGAGAATAGTTCCGTTAAGGGTTCCTTTTCCTGGGAGGCATGCCCTAAAGTGCATGTCCGGACTGCGAAAAGAGCAAGAAAACATCTGGGGGCAGATAAATAAATAGATAAAAAATCATCTTTTGAGTCACTGACCGAATATTCCCTTAAGAATGCTAGCTTTCGGCTTCACCCAGTCTGAGGTACACATCCGGCTGACCCGGCAGTAACAATCACAAAGGTGCTCCCTTTACCTCCTAGCCGAACAATCGGGAACGTAGGGGTAAGCACAGGAGCCAGGCAACCCAGCTTGGCCAAAACTTAAGTCATATCGATGCATATAATGGTGAATGAAAGGTACATGTGGAAGTTTGACACATGTGCTGGGCACGTAGCCCTTATAAGTAAGCTTCTGGTAAAGAAGCCCCCAGGTATAATGAGTGCGGATAGCACATCAAGTGTGTGCGAACAATGCGCAAGTAGGCCTTCAAGGGCTTTTATGAAAAGTGTGAGAGAAAAGAGAGAAAAGAAAGACAGCTGAAATGTAAAAAAAATGGGATGGGGGGAAGGAGACGAACTCTTAGTCCGGTGCTAGGCGTAGAATCGTCGGAGGCGGGCTGCGTTCCATGGGTTCGGCTCGAGTCGGTTATCCGATGCATTTCACAGATGGTACGCTCCACCGGTCAGGACTTGATCTATAATGAAGGGCCCCTCCCATTTGGGCTTGAGCTTGTCCTTTTTCTTGTCCGGCAGGCGTAGAACTAGTTCGCCAACATTGTAAGTCTTAGCCCGTACTTCTCTACTTTGATATCTTCGAGCCTGCTGTTGATAAAATGCGGAACGAGCCTTGGCGACGTCGCGTTCTTCCTCTAATGCGTCCAAACTGTCCTGCCAATCCAGCTCGGCCTCTCTTTCTTCGTACATGCGCACTCGAGGTGAGTCATGAATGACGTCGCAGGGCAAAACTGCCTCTGCACCGTATACCATAAAAAATGGTGTGAATCTGGTAGTACGGTTGGGCATTGTCCGCAGCCCCCAGAGTACGGAGTCGAGCTCCTCTACCCAGTGCGTGTCAGATTTCGTAAGGGACTGCACTAGTCTGGGTTTGATGCCGCTCATTATTAGACCATTTGCTCATTCCACTTGACTGTTGGTTTGAGGATGATAGACTGAAGCGTAATCGAGCTTAATGCCCATATTTTTGCACCATGATTTAACCTCGTCGGCCGTGAAGTTCGTGCCGTTATCGGTAATGATGCTATGGGGGACACCATAACGGTGTACTACCCCGGATATAAAGTCTATCACTGGTCCGGACTCTGCCGTTTTAAGTGGCTTGGCCTCTATCCATTTGGTGAACTTGTCCACCATGACCAATAGGTACCTTTGCTTGTAGGTTCCCCCTTTAAGGGGTCCAACCATGTCAAGCCCCCAGACCGCGAACGGCCAGGTAATGGGTATAGTTTTGAGGGCGGTGGGTGGCATATGGCTCTGATTAGCAAAGAGCTGACAACGGACGCATCTTTGGACTAAGTCCTGAGCATCTGCCCGGGCCGTCGGCCAATAAAATCATGTACGGAAGGCCTTGCCTACAAGGGCCCGAGCTGCGGCATGGTGTCCGCCTAGTCCGGCATGAATTTCAGCCAGAAGGTTTCGCCCTTCCTCTTCGGAGATACACCTTTGAAGGACTCCGGTTGTGCTTTTCTTATACAATTCTCCCTCGTGTACCTTGTAGGCTTTAGATCGCCGAACTATGCAGCGGGCCTCATTTTGGTCCTCGGGAAGCTCCTGCCTAATTAGGTAGGCTAGGAATGGTTCTGTCCACGGGGCAATTACTGCCATTATTTCGTGGGCTGAAGGCGTTATTTCATCGGCTGGGTTGCCGATTATGTCAGATTGTTTTGTGTTGGGCGGTGCAGCTGCTTCCGGGTTGTTATTTCCGGACTCCTCTTCCCATAGTACGGATGGCTTAAAGAGCCGTTCCAGGAAGATGTTTGGAGGGACAGCGTCGCGCTTCGCACCGATGCGTGCCAATACGTCGGCTGCTTGGTTATTATCCCGGGCTACGTGATGGAATTCAAGTCCTTCGAACCGGGCTGACATTTTTAGGACATCGTTACGATAGGTTGCCATCTTCGGATCTTTGGCGTCAAAGTCTCCATTTACTTGGGATATTGCGAGGTTTGAGTCCCCGCACACCTCTAGGCGTTGAATGCCCATGGAGATTGCCATCCGGAGGCCGTGTAGGAGGGCCTCATATTCGGCTGCATTGTTGGAGTCCGTGTACATTATCTGAAGTACGTATTGGACTGTATCCCCGGTTGGGGACGTCAGTACGACGCCAGCCCCCAAGCCAGCCAACATTTTGGAGCCGTCGAAATGCATAGTCCAATTGGAGTATGTGTCGTACTCTTTAGGGAGTTCAACTTTAGACCATTCGGCGACAAAGTCAGCCAAGACTTGTGACTTTATGGCTCGCCGAGGTTTGTAAGTTATATCAAATGGTAAGAGCTCAATGGCCCATTTTGCAATCCTGCCTGTTGCGTCACGGTTGTTTATGATGTCGTTGAGGGGCACTTCGGAGGCCACGGTTATCGAACACTCTTGAAAGTAGTGTCGGAGCTTCCGGGATGCTATGAACACTACGTACGCTATCTTTTGATAGTGCGGGTAACGCGACTTGCAGGGACTTAAGACAGTGGATACGTAGTACACTGGTTTTTGGAGAGGGGATTTATGCCCTTCTGTTTCTCGTTCGACGACGAGCACCGCGCTTACAACTTGGTGTGTTGCCGCGATGTATAACAACATTGGTTCGCCGAGGTTGGGCACGGCCAGGACCGGATTTGTTGCCAATATGGCCTTTATTTCTTCGAGTCCGGCGGTGGTAGCATCCGTCCACTCGAAGTGTTCGGTGCGCCTGAGGAGGCGATAAAGGGGCAATGCCTTTTCTCCCAGACGGGAGATAAAGCGGCTTAAAGCCGCCACGCATCCAGTCAATTTTTGTATTTGTTTGACGTCTTTTGGAATGTCCAGCTATGACAGAGCTCGGATCTTGGCTGGGTTTGCTTCAATTCCTCTACCGGATAGAATGAAGCCCAGGAGCTTTCCTGCTGGTACTCCGAAAACGCATTTTTCCGGATTCAGCTTAATGTCATATGCTCGGAGGTTGTCGAATGTGAGCCTCAAATCATCTACTAGAGTTTCGACGTGTCTGGTTTTGACGACTACATCGTCCACGTATGCCTCTACTGTTTTGCCGATCTGGGTAGCCAAACATGTCGGAATCATGCGCTGATATGTTGCGCCGGTGTTTTTGAGTCCGAAGGGAATCATGTTGAAGCAGAATGGTCCATATGGAGTAATGAATGCCGTTGCGGCTTGGTCTGTCTCTGCCATCTTAATTTGATGGTAACCGGAGTATGCGTCAAGGAAGCACAATGAATCGTGCCCTGCAGTAGCATCGATTATTTGGTCGATGCGGGGAAGGGGGAAGGGGTCCTTTGGGCAGGCCTTGTTGAGGTCTTGAAAATCAACACATAGGCGCCAGGATTTATCCTTCTTTGGTACCATTACCAGGTTTGCTAGCCAGTCCGGATGTTTAATGTCTCTGATGAATCCGGCTTCCAGTAGTTTGGCTAGCTCTTCTCCCATTGCCTGTCTTTTGGGTTCGGAAAATCGCCGAAGAGCCTGTTTGACTGGCTTGAATCCTTTTAGGATGTTTAGGCTGTGTTCCGCCAATCTGCATGGTGTTCCTAGCATATCTGAAGGGTGCCAGGCAAAGATGTCCCAATTTTCCCGAAGGAATTCTCACAGTGCGACATCTACATCAGAGTTCAATTGTGCCCTGATGGAGCCCGTCTTTGTTGGGTCCGTCAGATGGACCTGGA
Source organism: Triticum aestivum (assembly GCF_018294505.1). Classification (NCBI taxonomy): domain Eukaryota; kingdom Viridiplantae; phylum Streptophyta; class Magnoliopsida; order Poales; family Poaceae; genus Triticum; species Triticum aestivum. Next base: position 695,697 of record NC_057801.1, read on the forward strand.
ATTTGACTATTTCATCCACTGGTTTAAAAGAGGTGGACTTGGGTCTCTTATCGAGTATCACATCATCCCTATTCACCGTAGAGCGTAGCACAGTAAGTTCCTCCGCCGCTAGGGCTTCGGATAGTGCCTCTAGGGCTAATACGGCTGTCTTATTTTCGGCGCGGAGTGCTATATCCGGATCACTAGCGAGAGTGATTATTCCGCCGGGCCCAGGCATCTTAAGCTTCATGTACCCGTAATGGGGTATGGCTTTAAAAATTGTGAATGCCTCTCGTCCTAATATAGCGTGATATCCGCTGCTGAACGGGGCTACTTGGAACGTGACCTCTTCGGACCTGTAATTGTCCAGCGAGCCGAACATCACATCAAGTGTGATTTTTCCTGTGCAGCGCGCTTCCCGACTAGGGATTATCCCCCTAAAGGTTGTGCTGCTTCGCTCAATGCGGCTCTAGTCTATTTCCATTTTTTGAAGGGTTTCCTCGTAGATGAGGTTTAGTCCGTTGCCGCCATCCATGAGTACCTTGGTAAGGCGAAAGCCATCCACTATTGGACTGAGGACCAATGCGGCTGGTGCTCGGGCTGTTCTGAACTTAGGTTCGTCGCTAGCGTTGAAGGTGATGGCCGTGTCGCTCCATGGATTTGTTGTTGCTACTTGGTAGACTTCGGCGAGGCTGCGGATTGTTCGCTTCCGCATATTATTCGATGCGAAAGTCTCGAAGACTGTTGACACCATACTGGAGTGGCTCTCCGGGGCTAGAAGCTCTTCGCCACTTTTGGCCACCTGCCGCATTATCCAACATGCTCGAAGGCTATGTGTTGGAGTGGCGCCTTCTGTTTTGTGAATTTTACAGGGTCCGTTGAGCCAACCTTCCAGTATGGTTCCTTGCCCTTTATGGGGTTTTTGCTTTTTGGTTTTTGCACCTGTTGCCTGAGTGTGATGCATTCTTTTACTTCGGACTAGGGTTGTATTCGGGGCCGGATTGTCCCAAAACTTGGTTTCGGTTTTTCGGAAACTCTCCATCGCACAGTACTTTCATACTATGGACGCTAGATCGGCGAAGCATGTAATTTCGCGACGACTGACGGTGTTCAAAATTCCCTTGTCCGTGCAATTATTGCAGAAGATTGAAATTGAGTTTTCCTCACGGCAGTCCTTTATCATGTCCATAACCAGGAGGAATCTGGCCCAGTAATGATGTACTATTTCAGCGGGCTCCTGCCGGATTTGAGATAGATCGCATATGTCTGGTCGGGTGGGTGGAATTAAGTCCGGAACCCTACCCATCTCAAGGCTCAAAGGCCGAGAAGTTTCCAAATTTGGAAACTTGGATTGTTGAACGTCGTCCAACGAGTCCGGTCCGATGCCTGACTTTAGGTTCAGTGCTTGATCGAAGTCCGTCCCCCCGCGAGAATCCGACATGGAGGGTTCGGAAGCCCGGACATGACTAGTTTTCAATATAGGAGAGGAGTCGCCGCATTGTTCCTCTACCACTACAACATGGTGGGTAACCTGGGGAGAGTCAATCTCTTTGAGATCAGTTTTAAGCCCAGTCCGACTATAGTCTGTAGTGACTCCCAGGGCGGCGATGCGATCCAAGAGTTCGTTCATGGACGAGAGCTCTGTTGGATTCAACTGCTCGGCGAATTCCGAGTTGACTTGAAGATTGCTTTTGATGACCCGAGAGGTCATCGTTGAAGCGGTGGCCGAACAGGCGGTCATGAGAAAACCACCCAGCCGGATAGTTTGGCCGGCAGCCAAGGCTCCTTTGGCAAAATGCCGTCTTTGAAGACGGGAAGAGGCATCCTTCCTACTAGTGACGGCACAGAGGAACTCTCAATGAAAGCACCAATGTCGGTGTCAAAACCGGCGGATCTCGGGTAGGGGGTCCCGAACTGTGCGTCTAGGCGGATGGTAACAGGAGACGAGGGACACGATGTTTTACCCAGGTTCGGGCCCTCTTGATGGAGGTAAAACCCTACGTCTTGCTTGATTAATATTGAAGATGTGTGTTACAAGAGTGGATCTACCACGAGATCAAGGAGGCTAAACCCTAGAAGCTAGCCTATTTTATGATTGTTGTAATCGTTGTTCGTCCTACGGACTAAAGCCCTCCAGTTTATATAGACACCGGAGAGGGCTAGGATTACACAGACTCGGTTACAATGGTAGGAGATCTACATATCTGTATCGCCAAGCTTGCCTTCCACGCCAAGGAAAGTCCCACCCGGACACGGGACGAAGTCTTCAATCTTGTATCTTCATAGTCTTGGAGTCCGGCTGACGATGATAGTCCGGCCGTCCGGACACCCCCTAATCCAGGACTCCCTCAGTGGGTGTTAGCCATCTCAATCACACGCCTCCATCGCCATCCAGCAGTCTCTGCACGAATCTTGGCACGTTTGGCTGATTTTGTGTGCCACGTAGGACAAGGCGCGTGTGTGGTGTGTGACATAGTTCGCCCACACGCCGGTTGCCTCACCGCGGTCAGCGGTTGCCACTCGGGGGCGTGCGGTGGAACTGCACTGCACCCGCATGCCACGCTCAACCCACAACCGTGGTTGCCGTCAAACACGTCGCGCACTTCGCCCCCTCCCCTCACCGTTCCATTTACTCCTCCCCTCAGTTACTCATACAACCCACCCCGTAGTTCAGTTGATTGGAGGAGAAGGCGAGAGAAGAAGGCGACAGCGGAGGCGGAAGAGTCGACGACATTCGCGGCCATCGGTGGGACTCGTCGGACCGAAGCGTATTTGCCGGTGCGCCTGTAGATTGAAGGTAATGCTCCCTCCCACACTCAAAATCGTTGCCTGCATTTCTCCCCTCCCCTCCGTGGTCGATGCTTCGCTCGAGATTCATCGAGACTTAGGCAGGTTCGCCATGCGCCGGCGTTCCCGCCGGCGATGGAGTCTTGTGCTTGCCATTTTCGGTGGCATTGAGCAGTTTCGTCGCCGCCGCTGTGGTGGTCACGCCGGCGTGGTTCAGCCTGTCCGGAGCCAAATCCTGGTTGTGCCTTGGGATTGGGTCGTCGTTTTTCTGTCCGATAGTTGCTCATTGCCTCGAAATGCTATTTGCGATCAGTGAAGTGAGAATTTTGTTGATGAATTCCAAGTTATGATAGTTGCCATTGAACCCTAGATCTAGGTAGTTGTTTTTCAAAGTGCAGTATGAATGCAAACATGGTAGTTTCAGTAACAATCTGCACCGTATGGCAACTAATTTCCTGATCGACTATGATAGTTGCCACAAATATGTTTTCCATGTGGCAACGAATTTCGTTCACATGCTATGGCTGTTGCCACGTTGTAGGCATGGTAAAGTTTAGTAAATATGTAGTCATGGCAGTTTCAGCAACTATGCACACTAGATGGCAACTGATTTCCACATCTCTGTGTCAGTTGCCACATATATGCTTTCCATGTGGCAAGTATTTCTGTGAACACAGTATGGCTGTTGCCATGTTGTAGGCAGGATAATGTGGCAAATTCACTGTACTGCAGACCCAAGTTTTGTGTTTTGCCACGCTGACTTGTGGCAACTGACAGGATAATGTGGCATGGTAAAGTGTAGTAAATAGGTAATCATGGCAGTTTCAGCAACTATGTGCACTAGATGGCAACTAACTTCCACATCAACTGTGTCAGTTGCCACATATATGCTTTCCATGTGGCAAGTATTTCTGTGAACACAATATGCCTATTTTCCATGTTGTAGGCAGGATAATGTGGCAAATTCACTGTACTACAGACCCAAATTTGTGTTTTGCCACACTGACTATGTTTTTCCGTTGAACCAAAATAGCCCTAATGAATCGATGTGAATGTATAGTAATAAGTCATGCAACAAGTGTACAACCTCTTTGCCGTAGCCGTGTCGACCTCAGCATCATTGGGTTGGTCGCTGAAGCAGTTGAGGCAGAGGTGGTTGTCGGAGGTGTGGAGGAAGATCTGAGGAATCTGTAGCTAGCGTCCAGGGCACTGCTCTGTTGTGATGGATCGTTCTGTCGTTGGAGCAGCTCCGGTGAGCCGTAAGATGTCAAGGATGAAGCAGCACAAGACAGACATCGTCAATCTCAAGTGGGATTCTAATAGCATCTCCAGTAGATGATGTAAAATGGATGTAAAATTAACATCACCAAAAACCACCTGACTACAACAGATGAGGTAAAAACTGTTGACTCTGAACTTAACTGTCGAAACTGAAATTTACTGTGGAATCTGAATGCTACTGTCGAAACTGAACGCAATGGTAGCAGAGAGGCACTTGACATGTAGTTTAGGGAGGGCCTGCAGTTCATCTTCAACCTACACCCCTCTGAGCCGACAGCCACCACCGGCCGAACCGCCAGCCCCAGCGCCGCCTCGCAGCCCCGAAACAACTCGCCACCGCCGCCCCGGCCAGCCCTCTAGGCCCCCCGCCACCCGCCCTGAACCCTAAGATAGATAGTGGGGTACCTCTCCGGCAAGCCCCCGTCCCCGCTGCGGGTGGTTCTTCCTTAACTCCGGCGAGCCCCCCCAACCCCTAAAAATCGACTGACCCAAAAGTCGATTCAGTCAACTGAAGTGTGGCTTAATCGGAGCAGAGCAGTAGCACGAGCGAGGGGGAGAGCAGCAGCAGCAGCTGGGCGAGCGATCGATCGATCTAGAGCCGGAGCAGCAGGAGCAGCGCGAGCGAGCGAGCGAGAGCTGGAGCAGCAGTAGCAGATCCGGCTGGTATGGATGCCGCCGCCGAAGGGGCCTCGCACTGGGGGAGAGCCACCGTGGAGATGTCGCCAGCAGCGCCGGCTTCAAGGTAGCCGCTCCATGGGGGTGCGGGATGGAGCACCGTCGGCGCCGGGAGGTCGAGTTAAGGAGAAGGTGCGATGCGATGAGTGTACAACCTCTTTGGTGGCGCCGAGTAGGCCTCGGCTTCATCCGAGGAGTCGGTGAGGATGCTGCGGTTCCAGTGGAGCAGGTTAAGGCGGTGCTGTGGGGATGGAGTAGTCGCGATAGACGAGGCGATCGTCGGAACAACTCCTTGGAGGTGGAGGACGGGGCAGCTGAACCGGCGGGACGGTGAGATGGACGATGGATCCTCATCCGGGGAGGTGGACGAGGGACGTCAAGCTGTTACGGTGGACGATGTTGTCGGGGAAGAGGATCCAGCTGGGTAGCGGTGACGTGGGGACGGAGAAGGGTGGGGTTTCGCGGCTGGAGCAGAGAGGTTATGGCGGCCTGGGATTTCGAATGGCACAAAGGGGGCGATGGGAGGGGGTGAAGCATGACTTAGGGACGTGCTTGTCCAAAATGTAGGGTGTTTTACAAAAGTACCCCCACCGATTTGAACTAGCGGCCCATTCGGCTCAGGGTTAGAAGCGAGATTTCGCTTGTCGGGATTTAGCAGCTGGAGAGAGTTTTCGCGCGCGTTGTAATTTCGGGATAGAAAGGCGCGGGTTGTGAAGGCGTGGAGTATAACAAGACGCGGGTTGAATTTTAGGGACAAGCCTGACGTGTAGTAATATTGTACTTGTACGTACCAAATCAACTCGCACTTCCCTCAACCAAAAAGAAAATGAAAAAAAATTAAACTATTCACACCACACAAAGAGAGAGTCTTGCCCCGTTTTACTATACAAATGCTATTCAAAGCTACTCCCACCTTCCATCTATATAGGGCCTAATGCATTTTCGATGCTAACTTTGACCAAATATTAGAGCAATGATATATGACATGCAACTTACACAAAGCACACCATTAAATTCGTCTGTGAAAGGTTCTTTCAATGATATAATTTTCACATTGTGCATGTCATGTACTATTAATCTTGTCAATAGTCAAAGGTGGTCTTAAAAATCTCATTACGCCCTATATAGATGGAAGGAGGGAGTATGAATCCATGTTATGTCCGATTAAGTTTTTCGCTTGCTGTATAATGCACGTAACCTACTCATACCAACATTTTAGTGCATTCCAAATGTCTATACTACCGCTGCAATTTGAACTAAATTTGAATTCGTTTCTCTATTTGAATAAGAATCTACAATCATGATTGTTGCCAACTTCAACCATCATTCGTGTATTACCTTAATAACACACCACATGATTACTATAGAGATAGATATGAACTATGTGTACTACTTGAACTCGAATTCTATTTTTTGAATACACTTGATGTTAAGTCCAAATAATAGTACATTTGATGTACTAACTATATATTCATAATCTAAACCATGTTCCATACGTACACCGTGTTTATCACACAAAGTATAGTGTCCCGCCCCCTACATTATGACAAGTATTTAGACCTGAGCGGCAAAAGCCACACATTAGCCCAAATTATAATGGGCCAATTCCAGTTCTGCCCCTAACTCGAACCCACTACTCAGTTTTGCCCCTGATTTTTAGGTATGCTCAGTTTTGCCCCTCCGCCGTTAGTGTCACTTACAGAAATGCCCTTTTGCGCCGTTACCGTCCGGTCAAAGGACTTTGACCACCCAGAAAAAAATAGCAAAAAAATCAAAAAATCTGAAATTTTGTGGGATCGAAGATAGTCATGTCCGCAAGGCGCGTGCAAATTTGTGTACCGTTCGGGCACCCTGAGAGCTCGTGGCAAAGGAAATCATAAATTTTGTACGCATGTGAACAGTAAATTCGATAAAATAGAAAAAAAATCAAAAAATATGAAATTTTGGGGAACTGAAGATACTTAAGTGCACAAGTTGTGTGCACATTTTTGTTGTGTTTGGACATCGTATGAGCCCGTACGAGCTCGTAGGAGCTAAACTTTATTTTTTTTCTCCGCGAGCTCCTACAATGTCCAAACACAACAAAAATGTGCACACATCTTGTGCACTTAAGTATCTTCAGTTCCCCAAAATTTCATATTTTTTTGATTTTTTTTCTATTTTTTCGAATTTATTGTTCACATGTGTACAAAATTTATGATTTCCTTTGCCATGAGCTCTCAGGGTGTCCGAACGGCACACAAATTTGTACGCGCCTTGCGGACATGACTATCTTCGATCCCACAAAATTTCAGATTCTTTTGATTTTTTTGCTATTTTTTTCTGGGTGGTCAAAGTTCTTTGACCAGACGGTAACGTTGCAAAAGGGCATTTCTATAAGTGACACTAACGGCGGAGGGGCAAAACTGAGCATACCTAAAAATTAGGGGCAAAACTGAGTAGTGGGTTCGAGTTAAGGGCATAGATGTAAATGTCCTAATTATAATCAATGTTCTACATTATGATATCTTCTTCAAGTATCCGTATCCACTTTTTTATAATGAATTATGATCTTTGTTCGTCTTTTACACCTTCACGATCCTCTTCTATTTGTAGCTAGCTAGCACTAACTTTATATCGTGCATGCACA